>NC_051421.1:877011-882011 GCF_015228065.2 Penaeus monodon | reverse complement strand
TTGTGCCAGCTGTAAATGATATAGTCATATTCTTAACTTCAGGATCATCATTTGAAATCCCAGGAAGTTCTGGTGGAGGAGGTCAGGAGGCTTCAGGTAAGAGGGGAAATTCTGCCCCTTCCTTCCAATCCTTTCTTTGCATTAACTCTATAGCTGATAGACCTCTGGAAGCAGAATCGGCTGTGTTGAGCTCTGATCTTACATGTCTCCACTGTTGGGGAGATGAATTTTTGTGTATAATCCCCACTTGATTCGCAAGGAATGTGGAATCGACGGGAGGTGTTCATGATGTACTGCAGAACAATAGTACTATCAGTATAGTCTAGAGTCATCAATAGGCAAAGAGAGCGCCTTCCGTAACTTTGCATCTGATGTGGCTGCCAGGACTGCTGCCGACAACTCCAGCCTGGGGATGGTGGTTGTCTTTATTGGAGCCAGTCTTGTTCTTGCCAACATGAGAGTACAGTGAGTGATACCCGACACATCTTGTATCCTCAAGTAAGAAACGGCTGCAGAAGCCTTTGTGGATGCATCACAGAAATGATGTAGCTGCACACTGTCGATTTTTCCAAGATTCATAGGCACTATGCACCTATTGATGCAGAAGCCTTCCAATTCCCTTAATTCACTGAGCCATGCATTCCATTTTATGGAATTCTGTGAGCCAAGCTCTTCATCCCATCCTCTATGACGTCTCACTTCCTCTTGGTAGATCATCTTTTCTCTCACCGTGAATGGGGCTAACAAGCCGAGCGGGTCATATACTGAGCCCATAATGCTTAGCATACCTCTTTTTGAGATCGGCTTGTCCTGTACAGTTACTCTGATCTGAAGCACATCATTCTTTAGGCTCCACAGGACCCCCAAGGCTCTGTCAGTTGGTAGGTCCTGTTTCGTCAGATCAATATCTTTAACAGGAGGACTCCTGTCCTCGTGTGGGATTGCAGTAATAACTCTTTTTAAGTTTGACATCCACTTAGTTAAGTGAAAGCCGCTGTGTTTTAGGTGGTCCTTCAACTGCTTTGCCTGGTGAATGGCCATTGCTTCATTCTCGACAGGTCATCTACATAGAAGTTCCCTTTTACATCTGCTAATTTGGTTTTAGATAGTGTTCTTAGGAGAGCAAATGATGCACATGCGGGGCTCCAAACACCTCCATATAAGTGCACCCTCATGCAATATACTTTTGGCCTCACAGAGAAATCTCCCTTCAGCCACTATAAGAACCTTAGAATATCACGATCCCTTGAGGTGACCTTTACCTGGTGAAATATAGCCTTGATATCAGCAGCTACTGCAACTCTTCTTTCTCTAAACCGGAGCAGTATGCCCAGCAGGTCATTCATCAAGTCCGGGCCTTGCATGACCTGTTTATTTAGGGTGGTGCCTTCAAAGGAAGCAGCATAGTCGAAAACTATGCGTATTTTCTCAGGTTTGTTAGGATTGAATACCGGGTGGTGTGGTAGGTACCATGTCTTCCCTGGCGGTCCTACTCCCTTTGCCTGCTCAGTATGTCTTTCTTGGAGTAACTTCTAAATTTCTGCTACATATTTAGCCTTCAGGGTTTCATCCATTTGAAGGCGTGTTTTCAGGCCAACAAGTCGTCTTTTCACCATTATCCAATTGTCTTGGGAATTCATGATGTCCGTCAACCATGGTTCCCTCTTTGTCCCATAAATGTAGTACTTGATAGTCCTCCACTGATCTTCCCTTTTCATTTGTGTGCTCCTCTCTGAGGTCCCAAAGTTTTTTTAGCTGATCATCCAAACATGGTACTCGTGCTGCGGTACAGGGCACTTCACTTATGTAGGTCCCAAAATTTGTTGCTCCCAGTGACCTGCTCACAGGACCGTTAACTGCCCATCCTAATTTTGTCCTAACAGCAAAGGGTTCACCTCCTCTCCCCCTTCTAACCTCCAGAGGCAAAAGAGGGAGCATCCTGCCCGATCAGTAACTCGATGCCCCAGTCTGGTGGATTTGCTTGAGTAGGAACCAGGTCTCGTAGGTGTGGCCAGCGAGCGGCGTTCAATTGGCTCGCTCTAGCTTTGATCAGACCTTCAGGGAAGGAGTCGGGGACAATCACCTGACGGAGTCGCATAGTGGTATTCTTTCATGTGTACAGTCCCTTGACCATGAGATCAACCTGTTTGGTGTCATGGTAAGTTTCCTGTGTCAGTGTAGTAATCACTGTTGTCTCTTCTCTCCTTTGGCCAAAGCATTTCTACTACCTTGATGGAACAGAAAGAGTCCAGCAAGGCACATGTCATCAGGGTTTGACCATCGTTGTCCTCAGCAGCTGTTACAATCACTTGAACAATGGGGAGGGCCACCTCCCTCCTTACAGCTTCCACCCATGCTGTCAGTGTCCTCCTGAATGGCCGCTTTGTCATTGTTGCTGTGAGGCCGAAGTTTCAACAGTCTGTCCAAGTCTTTCATTTTCACCATTATTTTGGGAGGCACTTTGAGTATCATGTAACCACCGTGAATGCTTTCCTCCACAGCCCTAACTGTTGCATGGTTTCGCCTTACATTCTTTATATAGGTGGTTGTCCCTAAGGCATATGAAGCATCTCCTCTGAGCTGTCACTACATTTTTGCGATGCTCCGGGCTTGTAGCCGCTGGCATCAGCAGTGTGACGGTGCAACCACATATCATCCTCTCCAAGATGCCCAGACCAACTCGGGTTAATGGTTTCCACGTGGGCCACGACAAGGGACGCCTTGACCCTTGTGTTAACAGATGTATTGAGTGGGTGAGCCTCACGAAGGGGGCCATCAGTGGTGTGTAGGGCAGTTCAAGAGTTAACACAGGCCTGACAACACGTACATAAGGACTGATCTGGAGACTTATTAAAGGCCTTGACTGTTCCCGCTATGCATACATATGAAACACATTAATGTATAAATGTAGATATCATTTGCACTTGTACACCCTTTGTACAATTTATGTTTTATAATATGAAGAGTACTTGGAAAACAGTGTAACATATAGACTCTCCGGTTGTAATAGTATAAGCACTGGTTAGATATATTGTAAGTTAACGTAAATCTAATTGTGACAGTGATTATGATTGTTATATATTGGTTACAGGTTTGACCTATTCCAATAATTTGCGAAGCGAGTACAACGCAGTGGTATCAGTCACCTCAAATTGCCACAAATAATCTAAGTGTGTGAAATGGCGCTTACAGGGCTGAGTGCTTGAATACAGAGCACATAAAAATGGGGTGGGGCTCTGTACACAAACGACATTGATTACCTCGTTTCCAGGGTTCAACATTAGTTTTAGTGAATAGCCCTACATCTTTAGCTTGTTGTTTTGGCATGGACATGCTCATCTGGGTAGCTGGGTACGGTATCCACGACCCTAACTTCTCGGCTTCATCTTGCATCACGGAAATGGGCCTTGGAAAATGCCAGAGGGTTGTGGGCACGCCTGCTACGTGCAGCGTCCATCTCCTGTAGAAATTTCTTTACGTTTTTCAAACGAGGAGTCTTTGATCGCTTTTTGCCAGTCAAAATGGCATGCCACTTGGAGTATTGGAGTAGATCGTCCATTCAGTCCACCAGACTTCTCACCACATGTGGGTTGTCAATATGGCTCAGCTTCCCAATTTTCTTTGCAAAATGAATATGGGACATCAGATTTAGACACACCTCCGAGATGACCTTATGGTCACTTTCCCTCACCTGTGGCCCGCTTGTTTGCTCTACTTCTATGCGACTCATGTACAGATTTTTATCTCCATATTTCGTATCAAGGATTTTTAGTGCAGTCTTTAAGCCCTCCTTCTTTGGCAGTCCCATACAGTGGGTAATGTACCTTTTCACCTTTGTATTGCAAAGGTCAAATAAGCGGTTCAGTTTTACCTGTGGGGGCATAGAGGTGCAAAGTACTTCTTGCTCAAACCAACTCCGGAAAGCCCAGTACTCCTCAGGACTGATACCATTTAGCTTGGGAAGTTTTGCAACATTTGTATTACCTCCACTAATGTTTTTTTTTTTTTTTTTGTCAGCACCTTGATCGGATGGTTTTGAGCGGGAGCGGTTCTTCTGGGATTTGCGAGTTTTTCGTTTGGGCCGGTGTCCTATCATGGCACCATCATCACTTGAAGTTTCAGTAGTGCTGTGTTTTCGAAGTCGTTTAGATCTCCACCGTTTTTCGTCGGTGCTTGATGATTCTGATTCAGTGTCTGAGCAGCTATCCTAATCACTTGTGGATTCTGATGTAGTGCATTTTCGTTGCCTTGATTTCCGTTTTTTATTGTCATTGTCGTCACTCGAAGATTCTGAAGCAGAGCCCCTATGGCTTTCCTTCCTCACAAGGTCTCTCCAGAGTCCTTTTAATTCCCCCATGACGTCACTCCATAGGATTACAGAGTTTGCCATACAACTTTCTGAGTGGGGCTCACACTGGGCAGAGTTGATGACGGGGTAGACTTCGCTCATTGGACTAAGAAGAGTCCATTCACCAGAGTTGATAATGGATTAGACCTGGGGGCTTCCTTTCCCTTTCGACATTCCAGGACCAAGAGGTGCGAGAGGCGTATCTTCACCTGTTCTTCCACCATCAGGTTCGCGATTTTCAGACTCTTATATCCTTGTCCGTCCACACAACATCGTCTCTAACAGTGTCTATTTCCATCTCCATCATTTCTTGCGTCCACCGACTATTTCCAGCGGGAGATGCGTCTCCTGACATCTGATCAACACCGTGTGGGTTTCCTGTTTTAGTCAATGAAGCACCGTGTGTTTTTAACACCGTGATAAATGCAACATCATGGGTTTTTAGATTCTGCAAGAGTGCAGTACCGTGGGTTTTTTTCTCTCCGCAAGAGTGCAGCACCGTGGGTTTTCACTCTGCAAGAATGCAGCACCGTGGGTTTTTCATTCTGCAAGAATGCAGCACCGTGGGTTTTTCACTCTGCAAGAATGCAGCACTGTGGGTTTTTCACTGTGCAAGAATGCAGCACCGTGGGTTTTTCACTGGGTTTTTCAC
>NC_051421.1:871610-876911 GCF_015228065.2 Penaeus monodon | reverse complement strand
TCTTAGTCCAATGAGCGAAGTCTACCCGTCATCAACTCTGCCCAGTGTGAGCCCCACTCAGAAAGTTGTATGGCAAACTCTGTAATCCTATGGAGTGACGTCATGGGGGAATTAAAAGGACTCTGGAGAGACCTTGTGAGGAAGGAAAGCCATAGGGGCTCTGCTTCAGAATCTTCGAGTGACGACAATGACAATAAAAAACGGAAATCAAGGCAACGAAAATGCACTACATCAGAATCCACAAGTGATGAGGATAGCTGCCCAGACACTGAATCAGAATCATCAAGCACCGACGAAAAACGGTGGAGATCTAAACGACTTCGAAAACACAGCACTACTGAAACTTCAAGTGATGATGGTGCCATGATAGGACACCGGCCCAAACGAAAAACTCGCAAATCCCAGAAGAACCGCTCCCGCTCAAAACCATCCGATCAAGGTGCTGACAAAAAAAACAAAAAAACATTAGTGGAGGTAATACAAATATTGCAAAACTTCCCAAGCTAAATGGTATCAGTCCTGAGGAGTACTGGGCTTTCCGGAGTTGGTTTGAGCAAGAAGTACTTCGCACCTCTATGCCCCCACAGGTAAAACTGAACCGCTTATTTGACCTTTGCAATACAAAGGTGAAAAGGTACATTACCCACTGTATGGGACTGCCAAAGAAGGAAGGCTTAAAGACGGCACTAAAAATCCTTGATACGAAATATGGAGATAAAAATCTGTACATGAGTCGCATAGAAGTAGAGCAAACAAGCGGGCCACGGGTGAGGGAAAGTGACCATAAGGTCATCTCGGAGGTGTGTCTAAATCTGATGTCCCATATTCATTTTGCAAAGAAAATTGGGAAGCTGAGCCATATTGACAACCCACATGTGGTGAGAAGTCTGGTGGACTGAATGGACGATCTACTCCAATACTCCAAGTGGCATGCCATTTCGACTGGCAAAAGCGATCAAAGACTCCTCGTTTGAAAAACGTAAAGAAATTTCTACAGAAGGAGATGGACGCTGCACGTAGCAGGCGTGCCCACAACCCTCTGGCATTTTCCAAGGCCCATTTCCGTGATGCAAGACGAAGCCGAGAAGTTAGGGTCGTGGATACCGTACCCAGCTACCCAGATGAGCATGTCCATGCCAAAACAACAAGCTAGAGATGTAGGGCTATTCACTAAAACTAATGTTGAACCCTGGAAACGAGGTAATCAATGTCGTTTGTGTACAGAGCCCCACCCCATTTTTATGTGCTCTGTATTCAAGTCACTCAGCCCTGTAAGCGCCATTTCACACGCTTAGATTATTTGTGGCAATTTGAGGTGACTGATACCACTGCGTTGTACTCGCTTCACAATTTATTGGAATGCGGTCAAACCTGTAATCAATATATAACAATCATAATCACTGTCACAATTAGATTTACGTTACACTTAAATATATCTAACCAGTGCTTATACTATTACAACCGGAGAGTCTATATGTTACACTGTTTTCCAAGTACTCTTCTATATTATAAAACATAAATTGTACAATGATGTACATGTGCAAATGATATCTACATTTATACATTAATGTGTTTCATATGTATGCTAGCGGGAACGTCAGGCCTTTATAAGTCTCCAATCAGTCCTTATGTACGTGTTGTCAGGCCTGTGTTAACTCTTGAACTGCCCTACACACCACTGATGGCCCCCTTCGTGAGGCTCACCCACTCAATACATCTGTTAACACAAGGGTCAAGGCGTCCCTTGTCGTGGCCCACGTGGAAACCATTAACCCGAGTTGGTCTGGGCATCTTGGAGAGGATATGTGGTTGCACCGTCACACTGCTGATGCCAGCGGCTACAAGCCCGGAGCATCGCAAAAATGTAGTGACAGCTCAGAGGAGATGCTTCATATGCCTTAGGGACAACCACCTATATAAAGAATGTAAGGCGAAAAACCATGCAATATTTGGGCTGTGGAGGAAAGCATTCACGGTGGTTACATGATACTCAAAGTCCCTCCCAAAAAAAATGGTGAAAATGAAAGATTTGGGACAGACTGTTGAAACTTCGGCCTCACAGAAACCCAATGACAAAGGGGCCCATTCAGGAGGACACTGACTGCATGGGTGGAAGCTGTAAGGAGGGAGGTGGCCCTCCCCATTGTTCAAGTGATTGTAACAGCTGCTGAGGACAACGATGGTCAAACCCTGATGACATGTGCCTTGCTGGACTCCGGTAGTTCCCACTCTTTCTGTTCCATCAAGGTAGTAGAAATGCTTTGGCCAAAGGAGAGAAGAGACAACAGTGATTACTACACTGACACAGGAAAAACTTACCATGACACCAAACAGGTTGATCTCATGGTCAAGGGACTGTACACATGAAAGAATACCACTATGCGACTCCGTCAGGTGATTGTCCCCGACTCCTTCCCTGAAGGTCTGATCAAAGCTAGAGCGAGCCAATTGAACGCCGCTCGCTGGCCACACCTACGAGACCTGGTTCCTACTCAAGCAAATCCACCAGACTGGGGCATCGAGTTACTGATCGGGCAGGATGCTCCCTCTTTTGCCTCTGGAGGTTAGAAGGGGGAGAGGAGGTGAACCCTTTGCTGTTAGGACAAAATAGGATGGGCATTTAAACGGTCCTGTGACAGGTCACTGGGAGAAACAAATTTTGGGACCTACATAAGTGAAGTGCCCTGAACCGCAGCACGAGTACCATGTTTGGATGACACTAAAAAAACTTTGGGCCCTTCAGAGAGGAGCACACAAATGAAAAGGGAAGATCAGTGGGGGAAATATCAAGTACTACATTTATGGGACAAAGAGGGAACCATGGTTGACGGACATCATGAATTCCCAAGACAATTGGATAATGGTGAAAAACGACTTGTTGGCCTGAAAACACGCCTTCAAATGGATGAAACCCTGAAGGCTAATATGTAGCAGAAATTTAGAAGTTACTCCAAGAAAGACATACTGAGAGGCAAAGGGAGTAGGCCCGCCAGGGAAGACATGGTACCTACCACACCCCCCGGTATTCAATCCTAACAAACCTGAGAAAATACGCATAGTTTTCGACTATGCTGTTTCTTTGAAGGCACCACCCTAAATAAACAGGTCATGCAAGGCCGGACTTGATAAATGACTGCGGGGCATACTGCTCCGGTTTAGAAAAGAAGAGTTGCGTAGCTGCTGATATAAAGGCTATATTTCACCGGGGTAAAGGTCACCTCAAGGGATCGTGAATTCTAAGGTTCTTATAGTGGCTGAAGGGAGATTTCTCGTGAGGCCAAAAGTAATTGCATGAGGGTGCACTTATATGGAGGTGTTTGGAGCCCGCATGTGCATCATTTGCTCTCCTAAGAACACTATCAAAAACCAAATTAGCAGATGTAAAAGGGAACTTCTATGTAGATGACCTGTCGAGAATGAAGCAATGGCCATTCACCAGGCAAAGCAGTTGAAGGACCACCTAAAACACAGCGGCTTTCACTTAACTAAGTGGATGTCAAACTTAAAAAGAGTTATTACTGCAATCCCACACGAGGACAGGAGTCCTCCTGTTAAAGATATTGATCTGACGAAACAGGACCTACCAACTGACAGAGCCTTGGGGGTCCTGTGGAGCCTAAAGAATGATGTGCTTCAGATCAGAGTAACTGTACAGGACAAGCCGATCTCAAAAAGAGGTATGCTAAGCATTATGGGCTCAGTATATGACCCGCTCGGCTTGTTAGCCCCATTCACGGTGAGAGAAAAGATGATCTACCAAGAGGAAGTGAGACGTCATAGAGGATGGGATGAAGAGCTTGGCTAAACAGAATTCCATAAAATGGAATGCATGGCTCAGTGAATTAAGGGAATTGGAAGGCTTCTGCATCAATAGGTGCATAGTGCCTATGAATCTTGGAAAAATCGACAGTGTGCAGCTTCTGTGATGCATCCACAAAGGCTTCTACAGCCGTTTCTTACTTGAGGATACAAGATGTGTCGGGCATCACTCACTGAAACTCTCATGTTGGCAAAAAACAAGACTGGCTCCAATAAAGACAACCACCATCCCCAGGCTGAGTTGTCGGCACAGTCCTGGCAGCCACATCAGATGCAAAGTTACGGAAGGCGCTCTCTTTGCCTATTGATGACTCTAGACTATACTGATAGTACTATTGTTTGCAGTACATCATGAAAAACCTCCCGTCGATTCCACATTCCTTGCGAATCAAGTGGGGATTATACACAAAAATTCATCTCCCCAACAGTGGAGACATGTAAGATCAGAGCTCAACACAGCCGATTCTGCTTCCAGAGGTCTATCAGCTATAGAGTTAATGCAAAGAAAGGATGGAAGGAAGGGGCAGAATTTCTCCTCTTACCTGAAGCCTCCTGACCTCCTCCACCAGAACTTCTTGGGATTTCAAATGATGATCCTGAAGTTAAGAATATGACTATATCATTTACAGCTGGCACAAGGAAAATTGCACCTGTGGACCCACTGTTTAAGCGATATTCCTCGTGGTACAAGCTGCAACGAATTGTAGCAAGGCTACGTAGATTCTGTTCAGCATGTAGAAGAAAGTCTTCACACCAGGACTCTAACCTCAGTGTTATAGAGATCCAAGCAGCAAGGATGGTTATCATCAGACAAGTGCAAATGACCTGCTTTGCTAAAGAGTTGGACATATTGAAGAAAAAAAAAAAAATTTAAGGCAAGCCGCCTTTATCGTCTGGAACCCAATTGGATGACCAGGGTATTTTTCGTTGTAGGTGGTCGGAGAGTCGATGAATATATCGACCACAATTCTAAAAGGCCGCTGATCTTATCGAAAGATCATCCTGTAACCGCCTTAATAGTTCAAGATATTCATAAGTTCCATGCCAGGCACTCCGGCAGAGAACACACCTTTGGGAGAATTAGCAGGAATATTGGATAGTGGTGGGGAGGCCCTTGGTTGAAACCGATACTACGTAACTGTTTCACCTGCTGGAGAGTAAATAGCAAACCCCTGGCAAGGAGATTTAACTATTGAGCGAGTTACACCATGCACCACACTGGAGTGGATTGTTTTTTGGGCCATTTTCATGTAGTATGTAAAAGACACACAATAAAGCGATTTGGTTGTGTCTTTACATGCTTCAGCACCAGGGTTGTCCATATTGAACCCTTAAAGTCTCTGGATGCTAGCGCCTTTCTCAACGCACGTATGTGCTTTATAGCCCGTAGAGGAACCCCTATGAAGATCTACTCTGATAGAGGAACAAACTTCTTGTGAGCAGAAAAGGAGCTCCGAGCAACAGTTCATGCCTGGTCTGGAG
>NC_051421.1:856610-866610 GCF_015228065.2 Penaeus monodon | reverse complement strand
CTATGCGACGTACCAAGCTACGTGGCCCTTCAATGCCTTGATACTGCCAGTTTTACTCTATGGAAGTGAAACCTGGACACTATCTAGTGCCTTGGAGTCCTGTCTGTGCCTTTTGTAACAAGTCTCTTCGCCGAATCATGGGGTACAGTTGGCAGGACCATGTATCCAACCGATGGCTGCACTGTGAGACTGCAGGGGACTTGTTACTTGCATACTCAGGATCGCCACTCAAGCTATTTTGGGCACCTAACTCACTTCCCTGTGGATGACTCTGCCCATCAGGTATCACTTGTAAGACAATCCTGGGTGGAGGGGGGCCCGTGGGACTAACCAGGAAGTCATGGTTTGGGGCAGCTCGATGACACCTGTCACGAGGAATTAGAGATGACCCGAGGGCCTCCCTGGAGATTCTCGATGGGGGCCCCTCGCAGCTGGAATCAAAGAGTGGATGCAGCCATGCCCCCACTATATCTATTTATCTAATATAATAAAATATATGTAAATATATAATTGCATATATATTTTTTAAATATATATTTCTAAAAAATATATATTTTATTTAAAGATATATATATATATATATTTAATATACAAAACATATACATATTAAATATAATTTAATACCCATCTATCTATATATATCTATCTATATCTATATATTACATTAAATATATATTTGTATATATGTATATATATTAAATATATATATATAAATATATATATATATATATATATATATATTTATATATATTATTTTATATTATATATATTATATATATATTTTATATATATATATATATATATATATGATGTATGGCCGCGGTGCCGAGTGGTTAGAGCATCGGAACTCAAGACTGTCACGACGGCAATCTGAGTTCGAGGGTTCGAGTCCCCGGGTCGGCGCGTTGTTCCCTTGGGCAAGGAACTTCACCTCGATTGCCTATCTAGCCACTGGGTGGCCAAGCCAGCCCAAGTCAGTGCTGGTCCCAAGCCTGGATAAATAGAGAGAATGATTACCTAAAAGGTAACACCGGCACTCTCCGTGGAAAGGAACGGGGGACCCTACCACGTACTCACCCCAAATATCATCACAACATGAAAACTACAATCAAGTATCATGCTGTGACCACGGCGGCTCATACATGAACCTACAAAAAAAAAAAAAAAAAAAAAAAAAAAAAAAAAAAAAAAATATATATATATATTTTAATATATATATATAATATATATAATATATAAGTATATATGTATTGCTACGCCAGTGGGCCCTTTTTTCTCTGGGGCGAAAACATGTTTTAAAACATGAAAAGGAATGACCTGGCCATGTGTTAACATGAAGGGACCTGGGCAAACATGAAGCAACGGCTGTGAGCGGGGGAGCGGAGGAACAAGCCAAGAGACGGGGTTGGGTGCTGCTCCCTGTGAAGACCTCGTGTGTGCCCTTGTGACCTGATAAATTTTGTGTTGCCCTGTTATAAGCTGTATCGTGTAGTGTGACATGCGGGTTTTTCCCCTGTATTGTGCCTATAGAAAAGTGTACGGGTAAATAACTTGTGTAAAAAAAGGGAAAAAGACTGTCATTTTGTGTTTATTTCGTGCCCTGCCTCGCCACTTGGCTTTTCCCCCTCCTGGTGTTCTGGGACGCTGTGGTGCTCGTCCCTCTTGGAGCTGTTGAGTGTTCACGACCCTGTGGATAGCACGCCGTCTGCCTAGCCTGCCTTGTGTTTGTGGCAGAGAGCGGGGTGGCCGGCGTAACAGTATATATATAAATTATATATTTTATAAAATATATATATATATATATATATAATATAATATATAATATATATAATATATAATATGTAAATATATAATGTAAAAAAATTATATTTATATGGTCTCTGATTTGAATTACAAGAAAACCACTATATTATCTGGCAGGTCCAGGGGGAAAACTCAGTATCTGTTTCACGATTTATTGAGATAACAGACACGATGTTTTTTAAGAGGTCTTGTTGTCGTAGACGTGGCGGAGGCGGCGTCAGCTCCTACGAGCAAAGGTGGGAAGGAGTCAGTCCAAGTCCGTCTCTTGAACCGCGAACTCCTTCCCCTTTCGCTCGTAGGAGCTGACGCCGCCTCCGCCACGTCTACCACAAAATCTCTTCATAACTACGTGTATGTTGTCTCAATAAATCTGCAAAACAGATAAGATGGCATATACATAAGCACAATTTCTGTTAGCCATTTTACCAATAAACCACGTGGTGGCAATTTAGAACCATCAAGCAAGCCTTTATAACTCCTATCACTGCCAACCAGTCACAACCATTGTTTAGAGGCATCCACAGCCTTTTACATTATTATAAAAGAATTATATATATATATATATAATATATATTTTATATATATAAACTTCTTTTAAAGGGAGGTTCATGTTCTGAGCCGCCGTGGTCAAGATGAATTTCTTAATTGTAGTTTTCATGTTGTGATGCTTCTTGGAGGATTACTGGTAGGGTCCCCAGTTGCTTTCCCGGAGAGTTCCGTGTTACCTTTTTAGGTAATTATTCTCTCTTTTATCCGGCTTGGGACCAGCACTGACTTGGCTGGCTTCCACCCAGTGGCCCAGGTAGCACGAGTGAAGTTCTTTGCCCAAGGACACGCGCCGTGCCCCTTTAACCCTCGAATTCGATGCCTTGCCCAGTCCCTTTAGTCCGACTGTTCATTCATTCGGCCACCCGGGGCCCGCGTCATGGCTTCCATGATTTTTCTGGCAATTTAGAGCGGTGGTCGCCATGCCTTCCCCGTTTTTTTTTTTTTTTTTTTTCAAATTTTCATTGCCGGTTACTTCGAATCTCATGAAACTAGTTTCTTTGGCATTAAGAAAAAAGCCAGCCTTTTCGTTTGCTCTCTAACTTTATCAGTAGTTGGTGTAGTTCAGTGATACTGCTTGGCAATCAAACTATATCATCCGGCCCTACCTTAGATTTGATATTTGTATCCTCCAACTCTACAGTTCCATCAAAATTCTCTAGAGCACCTCTCTAATTGTTTCAGAATATATGTTAAGAAGTGCGAAAGACAGAATGCAACCCCGTTGCACTCCCTTGTTTACTTCGAACCTTCTGTTAACCATAAGTGGTTCTACAGTTGCTTGTTGTTGGTCATACATGGCTTTTATTGTTTTGGATATGTGTTTTGGAAACTTCATATCGTTATGTTATTCCAGAGGATATCGTGATCAACAGTATCAAAAGCTTTCAAGTAACCAATGAAACACAGGTATAGGTCTTTTTTGGTGTTCCTTGTTTTTTTCTGTGATCAATTTCAGATTTAGATTTTTTTCTGGTACCTTTTCCCGGGCGAAATCTGCTTGTTCGTCTGCAATTTCTTCTCTCAAATTCAACTTCATTCTTTTTAGCAATAATTTTCAAAAAAATTTTGCTGCTGTGACTTATTTAAAGCAATTTCCCTGTTATTTTTGCATTGGAGTGCGTCACCTTTTTTAGGTATGGGAGGCAAAGACTGATTTTACCCATCTTCTGGCCATTATTCTTTAATTCCTTTATGGCTTTTATAACTTCATCTAGCAGTGGCGGTTTGGGTTCATCTTTGCTGTCATTGAGTCTAATTAATGTTTTTGTTAGATCTTTATTCTTTTTGGGATAGGTTGGAACAATATTGATTCCATCTATCTTTGACTTATTTTCCACACATAAAACAAGTCCATCTTCAGTTTTGATAGTGTCCATTGTAGGTTTAAATTTTTGTGTGATGTTTCGTACTCCTTGGTAGAGTTCTTTATTGTCTTATTGATAGAAACAGTCTTCAATTCTCTGGCAATGTTCATTTAAATAATTTTCCTTATCTCTCACAATAATCTTTGAATTTTTGTATTTTTTTTTGTAAATTACTTCTTCAACTGGATTATTGATTTCTCTTTGATTTTAGGCACATTCTTTTTTCAATTCACTTAGTGTTTTTTTTAAAATATCCGGGGAATTTGTCTTTTTCTTTTTGGCGATATTTCTTAAGCAGTTTCTCAGCAAGAGTTCTTTTTCCTTCTTCCCATAACTCATTTGGTGTTTATCATCTTCACATTTATTGAGTACTTCAAATTTGTTTGACACTGTAATTCTGTAACTGTTATCAATCAAGAGTTTTGTAGTCGAGCTTTAGAGGTGGTGTTGGACGCTCCATCTTTTGAGTCTTATTTGAAAGTCGATAGTTAGTAGTTGGTGGTCACCGTTGCAGTCGGGAAACCCGGTCTTGTCTTGGCATTTTTTTTGCAACTTTTCCATTTTTTGGGTTTAGCACAATGTAGTCAATTTGGTTTGCGTGTTCTTTTGTCTGGTGAAAACCACGTGTACAATTGTCTTGGGGGGTGTTTGGAACAATGTATTGGGGTATAATAGATTATTTGTACTACAGAATTCAATAAAATCTTCACCTCTTTCTCATGATTACTTTTACATCTCTGTTAGGGGTTGTGTCTAAAGTTTCTTGGAGAGTGTTTAAAAATTTTCCATTTTTTACATCACTTGCAATGTTGGTTGGTGTGTAGCATTGTATAATACATACATAATATAAATATAATCTTTATTGGGCTGTACCCAACTAGTGAATAAAGATCTAACAACAACATTAATTAGACTCAATGACAGTGAAGATGAACCCCCCGCCGCTGCTGGACGAAGTTGTGAGAGCCATAAAGGAAGTAAAGAATAACAAAAGGCCGGAATGGATGAAATAACAGCAGAATAATTAGGAGTGCAGGCGAAAGTGTTGAATGCTTCTTCTACAAACTCTGTACAAGAGATGTGGAGTGAGGGAGGGTGGCCGGAGGACTGGGTAGAGTCGGTCTTTGCTCCCATACCTGGAAAAGGGGACGCAAATCCAATGCAACAATGATAGGACAGTTGCATTAATGGGTCACAGCAGCAAAATTTTGTTGAAATTGTTGCTGAGAGAATGAGGTTGGGGTTGGGAGAGAAATTGCAGACGAGCAAGCGGGTTTTCGCCCTGGAAGGGGTGCCAGAGACCAGATTCTGAATTTAAAATTGATCAGGAGAAAAACAGAGAACATCAAAGGGACCTGTACCTGTGTTTCATCGATTTTGTGAGAGCTTTTGATACTGTTGATCGCGATATCCTCTGGAAAAGCATGAGCGATGTGAGGTTTCCAAAACACATCATCCAACTAATAAAGGCCATGTATGACCAACAACTAGCAGCTGTAGGAACCACTTGTGGGTTGACAGAGTGGTTTTGAGGTCAAACAGGGAGTGCGAAGGGTTGCATTCTGTCTCCGCACCTCTTTAATATGTATTCTGAGCAATTGTGAGAGGTGCTCTAGAGAAATTTTTAGGGAGCTGTGGATGTTGGAGGATGCAAGGTTCAAGTCCCGAGGTGCGCCGGTGATATAGTTTTTTTGGGTTGCCAGCAGTACACTGAAAATACAACCCAAATACTAGATAAAGTTAGAGAAGCAAGCGAAAAGGCTGGCTTGTTTCTTAATGCCAAGAAAACTAAGATCATGAAGATTCAAAGATAACCGGCAAAGAACAATGATGAACATGTTGCAATCAATGGAGTGATTGTGGAAAGTGTGAAGGAGTTCACTTGTCTTGGAGGTTTTAACTAATACATATGATGATTCACCGGGGATAAGGGGAAGAGTTGCCGTTGCCAAAAGCGCCACGTTGCTCTCGGTAACATCTGAAAGACCGAAGCATTACCTTGCGGACGGGCTGGGTTGTTGAACTCATTAGTTTTCCCAATTGCATCATATGGTTCTGAGTGTTGGGTGCTGAAGTGGATGACGAGAAAGATCAGTGGTTTTTAAGTGTGGGGTTTCAGACGAGTACTGCGTGTTAGCTGGACAGAGAGGGAAAATGAGTGATGGGGGGCTGGGGGAGATAAATTGTAGAGACTGGCTGTTGGACATCTTGAACAGGAGGAAATTAAAGTTTATTGGTCATGTAATGAGAAGTAAAAGTATTGAGAAAAACTTGCTGACAGGGTGGTGATAGGAAACAGAGGAAGAGGCAAACCGAAGACAAGACTGAGCGACAATATCAAGATATTTGCGGCTGTCGATGGTACAAGTGGAAAGGGGAAGCGTAGGGTCGAAATTTTGTGGCGAGGGATGGTGGAGAGGTCCACGGCTGCTCAAACATGAGCAACCATTATGATGATGACCCAACTAGTGCATTGCAGTTTTTTTCGTGAGAATCATAGCAACTCCGTGACTTAATTTCCCTTTTTCTTACACACACCCCCACACACACAAAAACACACCACCATTGTCTTTAACATTACCCTGATTTTATTGACATTTTAAAAATAATAACATCAATATGAATAATAACAGTATCAATATAATAATATTAGAAAGAAAAAAAAAATTCCTGCCAATTCAAGGAAAATCAGGATCAGTCACTAGGGGATATGCTAGACTTCTTTCTGGCTGTGCACATGTGGAGCCATCTGTATGCCAACAAAATTCACAAAAAACTACTGCGGACTTGCATAATGTATGGTGAGTGGGGTTTTATAAAGATATTGGCACAGCAAATTCCTGAATGAAAGTATTAAAACACTAAAATATTACTTTTGTTTCTATCACTTCTAGCAAGAAACTTATTTTATGAATTTTCTTTGAAATTCCTAAAAGGAATTTTAGACAAAGAACATGTTATCAATATGTAAGTGTATCTAAACACATGCATTTTGTTGATTACACATGGGAAAGTTAAGCCACTAAAAAGATATTTTAAAAATTTTATTACATTAACTCATTCAGCATAATGGGCTCATCAAAATAAAAAAAAAGTCTAACACTTCCCCTTAATCTGACATAAGATCAAATGTTCTAGACCTTTATCCAACAAATTCTTATACTAGTAAAAAAAAAAAAAAGAAAAAGAAAAAGAAAAAAATAAAGAAAAAAAGGAGGGGAAAAAAAAAAAAAAAATATACACAGATAAAAAAAAAAAAAAAATTACATTTGCTTTTTTCATTTTTTTTTTCAAGTTTTTTAAAAATACTTTAGTTTCAAGGGGTTTTTATTTTATCATTTCCCATATTAATACCTTTTATTTCATTTTTTTAAATTTTGTTTTTTTTTTTTTTTTCAAAATACATTTTGGGTTTTTCACAGGGGTATTACATCATACTTCGGAATATAAAAAATATCCTGGCCAATGTAGTAATTACCACGTAATTTTTTTTACGCTAACCTCGGAGCCCGAGAACCTTTTTAAAATGCATAGTTGGAAAAATGAAAAAAAGTTTTTAAGAACTACTCAATCACTTTTCAGTGGCAAAAAATAAATTTTCCCCATAATTGTAACAAAAAACAAACCATGGCATGGCCATACTACCCCATGGCATGGCCATACATACAAGGGCATTACGTACATACCACCGGCAAATGGTCCAGGCATGCCAGGGCATGTAGTACATGCCACCTGTGGGGAAAGGGTTAAGGCTTGTATAAAAATTTTTTTAAAAAAAACCCTAAACATGTCAACACAAATTAAAACCAAAAAATTACAGTACACTTAATTTAAACTGATTTTGCTTAAAATTTTTAAAAAATGTAATAAAAAATTAGCCAAATGTTATCTGGAGAGTTATAAATTCTAAAAAAAGATATTAATTCAATTCAAAAAAAAATTAAATTTTAAAGAAGGGGGAACTGTTCTGTTGCAAACTAACTAGGGAAAAAGCTGGCATGTTCCCAGGAGCATCACCCTTACCATCTAAAGTTTAGCAGACAGCTCAAGCTGCCTGGACTGTCATTTAAATCTTCCCCCTTGAGCTCCAAACTCCATTTTGGGGAAAAAAAGATATTGTTTTCAAATTTTCCCAATGAAAAATTTTAAAATAAATAAAAAATGTTTGATTTTGTGCATACAAAAAATAAATATTTTAAAACATTTTCTTTTTTTTTTTAGATAAACCTCCGGGGAATCTTCATGTAAATGAAAATCAAAAATAATTTAAAAATGATAATAATAATGACAACAAATGATAATAAAAAAACTACAGAATAGGTTCTCACAGATTTGTAAGAAATGTTATGTGAAACGGAAAACACAGATGGAAAACAAATGGAACACAAACATTTTATACTGTTGATATTATAGAAATAATTGAGATTGCTATCTCATAAAACATTGTATATATATATAATATATATATATATATTATAATATATATATTTATATATATATTACATTACTACACACACCATATATATAATGTATAAATATTATGTATTCACTCGCAACACACACAACATGCAGCACGCACGCACGCAAAAAAACACACATGCCGCTCCATGCCGCCGCACGTACCCCCACACATTCATTATTACCTTTTTTTCCCTGTAGGCTTTATCTCCAGTCCCAATTGCCAAGAAAGACCTTTTCAAAGAGAATGTTGAAAAAAGATTAGTATTGACTTGCAGGTCAGGTGGTTTAGACCCAATCACCTGCCCCCTGATCTCACCAATCTTTTCCCTTCTGAAAGTGAAAAAAGACAGAAACCCTTACTCTATGAAAAAAGGTATGGAAACTTTTTAAAAATACTCCCCTACTGTCCTTTTTTTCCCGTTTTGCCACTCCATCCACAAATCTTCCTTTAAGTCATTTCTAACTTTCCACTCTCTCCCTCCCCCTTTTCTCCCCAACCTTCCCTCTTCCCAATTTTCCTTTAAGCTCCCCTTCCCTCCTTCCTCCTTCTCCTTATTCCATTAAATTTCCCCCTTAAACCCCCCTCCTTGAATAATCTATACACAATAATGTACTAACTGAAAATCTAATGCTCTTACTTTCCCAAAGAAGAATGATAGAAAAAAAAAAGAAATAAAGTTTTTTAAAAGGATTCTAAAGATTTGGAAAATGATCATTTTCATTACACCCCTTCCCTCAAATAAATAACCAAAAACTCCATGGAATATGACATCAGCATAACAACCATTTTTATATATAAACCCAAACACCCCGGGGTTTATGTTCTGTCCTTTTAGGTTTTTTGGGAATTTTTTTACATACAGATGGCTCCACATGTGCTCAGCCTCCAAGGGGTTACAGTAGGGGGGCCCACTGATGATCTTTATTTCCCCCTTCCCTTTAATTGGGGGAAAAGCGTTTTTTCCTTTAATACAAATTTATATCAATACTGTTATTATTGTTATGATGTTTTGTTATTAAAGTATTTTAAAACTTGTTAACATTTTAAAACAAAGAAATAAAGCAAAAGATCCTTTCCAAAAATCAAGGGGAAAAGGGGAAAAAGGGAAAAAGGTAGGATAATAAGTGACCCCTTGATGACTAACACTTGTGTGCCATCTATGTGTGAACACAAAAAATAAACCTGTGTTTTCAGTGGGCATGGCATTATTCTTGCCCAAAAATGGCGATTGGGTTAAAAAGCCTTCAAATCCCCAGTCCACAAAACATGAAAAAAATGAGATAATAATAATAAAATTAACCCTAAGATGAATTTAAAAAAAATAACACGAATAGGCTTCTAAAAGATTTTTTTGGGGAAGTTTTTTTGTAACGTGCAAAAAAACAGATGAATCAAAAAACGGAACTGACAATATATAATGTTGATCAAAATAGAAAATAACAATAAATTTAATAAAAGAATTAGAATAAGTTTTAATAGTTTTTAAAATGAACTATTTTGCTGTGTGTGGGTGTGTGGTGGTGTTGTGTGGTGTGTGTGGTGGTTTTTGTGTCTGTGTTGTGTATGTGGGGGTATGTGTGTGGTGGTGTGTTGGTGTGTGTGTGTATTGTGGTGGGTGTGTGTGTGTGTGTGGTGTTGTGTGGGGTGGTGTGTGTGTAAACAAAAAAAAACAAGAAAGGAAAGCATGACGAAGAGAATGAAGGAGACCAAAGAAAAACAAACAAAAAAATTTAACACGTATGAAAAGGGCAACCACGTTTTAAACAAAAAAAATAAAAAAAAAAAAAAAAAAAAAAAAAGAAAAAAAGGGGGGTGAGGGGGA
>NC_051421.1:835640-856510 GCF_015228065.2 Penaeus monodon | reverse complement strand
ATGCCCCCACAGGTAAAACTGACCTTGCCTTAACAAGGTGAAAAGGTACATTTAAAAGACGATGCACTAAAATCCTTGATACGAAATATGGAGATAAAAATCTGTACATGAGTCGCATAGAAGTAGAGCAAACAAGCGGGCCACAGGTGAGGGAAAGTGACCATAAGGTCATCTCGGAGGTGTGTCTAAATCTGATGTCCCATATTCATTTTGCAAAGAAAATTGGGAAGCTGAGCCATATTGACAACCCACATGTGGTGAGAAGTCTGGTGGACTGAATGGACGATCTACTCCAATACTCCAAGTGGCATGCCATTTTGACTGGCAAAAAGCGATCAAAGACTCCTCGTTTGAAAAACGTAAAGAAATTTCTACAGAAGAGATGGACGCTGCACGTAGCAGGCGTGCCCACAACCCTCTGGCATTTTCCAAGGCCCATTTCCGTGATGCAAGATGAAGCCGAGAAGTTAGGGTCGTGGATACCGTACCCAGCTACCCAGATGAGCATGTCCATGCCAAAACAACAAGCTAAAGATGTAGGGCTATTCACTAAAACTAATGTTGAACCCTGGAAACGAGGTAATCAATGTCGTTTGTGTACAGAGCCCCACCCCATTTTTATGTGCTCTGTATTCAAGTCACTCAGCCCTGTAAGCGCCATTTCACACGCTTAGATTATTTGTGGCAATTTGAGGTGACTGATACCACTGCGTTGTACTCGCTTCACAATTTATTGGAATGCGGTCAAACCTGTAATCAATATATAACAATCATAATCACTGTCACAATTAGATTTACGTTAACTTACAATATATCTAACCAGTGCTTATACTATTACAACCGGAGAGTCTATATGTTACACTGTTTTCCAAGTACTCTTCTATATTATAAAACATAAATTGTACAAGGATGTACATGTGCAAATGATATCTACATTTATACATTAATGTGTTTCATATGTATGCATAGCGGGAACAGTCAAGGCCTTTAATAAGTCTCCAGATCAGTCCTTATGTACGTGTTGTCAGGCCTGTGTTAACTCTTGAACTGCCCTACACACCACTGATGGCCCCCTTCGTGAGGCTCACCCACTCAATACATCTGTTAACACAAGGGTCAAGGCGTCCCTTGTCGTGGCCCACGTGGAAACCATTAACCCGAGTTGGTCTGGGCATCTTGGAGAGGATGATATGTGGTTGCACCGTCACACTGCTGATGCCAGCGGCTACAAGCCCGGAGCATCGCAAAAATGTAGTGACAGCTCAGAGGAGATGCTTCATATGCCTTAGGGACAACCACCTATATAAAGAATGTAAGGCGAAACCATGCAACAGTTAGGGCTGTGGAGGAAAGCATTCACGGTGGTTACATGATACTCAAAGTGCCTCCCAAAATAATGGTGAAAATGAAAGACTTGGACAGACTGTTGAAACTTCGGCCTCACAGCAACAATGACAAAGCGGCCATTCAGGAGGACACTGACAGCATGGGTGGAAGCTGTAAGGAGGGAGGTGGCCCTCCCCATTGTTCAAGTGATTGTAACAGCTGCTGAGGACAACGATGGTCAAACCCTGATGACATTTTGCCTTGCTGGACTCTTTCTGTTCCATCAAGGTAGTAAAAAATGCTTTGGCAAAGGAGGAAGGGGAAAACAGTGATTACTACACTGACACAGGAAACTTACCATGACACCAAACGGGTTGATCTCATGGTCAAGGGACTGTACACATGAAAAAATTTACCACTATGGGGACTCTGCCCAGGTGATTTTTCCCCGACTCCTCCCGAAGGTCTGTCAAAGCTAGAGTGAGCCAATTGAACGCCGCTCGCTGGCCACACCTACGAGACCTGGTTCCTACTCAAGCAAATCCACCAGATGGGGCTTTCGGAGTTACGATCGGGCAGGATGCTCCCTCTTTTGCCTCTGGAGGTTAGAAGGGGAGAGGGGGTGAAACCCTTGCTGTTAGGAAAAATTAGGATGGGCAGGTTAAACGGCCCTTTGGGAGCAGGTCACTGGGAGCAAAAAAATTTTTGGGACCTACATAAGTGAAGTGCCCTGTACCGCAGCACCGAGTACCAGGGTTGGATGATCAGCTAAAAAAACTTTGGGCCCTCAGAGAGGAGCACACAAATGAAAAGGGAAAAGATCAGTGGAGGACTATAAAGGGTACTACATTTATGGGACAAAGAGGGAACCATGGTTGACGGACATCATGAATTCCCAAGACAATTGGATAAGGGGTGAAAAGACGATTGTTGCCTGAAAAACACGCCTTCAAAGGGATGAAACCCTGAAGGCTAAATATGTAGCAGAAATTTAGAAGTTACTCCAAGAAAAGACATACTGAGCAGGCAAAGGGAGTAGGACCGCCAGGGAAGACATGGTACCTACCACACCACCTGGTATTCAATCCTAACAAACCTGGGGAAAATACGCATAGTTTTCGACTATGCTGTTTCCTTTGAAGGCACCACCCTAAAATAAACAGGTCATGCAAGGCCGGACTTGATAAAATGACCTGCTGGGCATACGCTCCGGTTTAGAAAAAGAGAAGTTGCAGTAGCTGCTGATATCAAGGCTATATTTCACCAGGTAAAGGTCACCTCAAGGGGATCGTGATATTCTAAGGTTCTTATAGGGGGCTGAAGGGAGATTTCTCGGGTGAGGCCAAAAGTATATTGCATGAGGGTGCACTATATGGAGGTGTTTGGAGCCCCGCATGTGCATCATTTGCTCTCCTAAGAACATATCTAAAACCAAATTAGCAGAGTAAAAGGGAACTTCTATGTAGATGACCTGTCGAGAATGAAGCAAGGGCCCATTCACCAGGCAAAGCAGTTGAAGGACCACCTAAAAACAAAGCGGCTTTCATTTAACTAAGTGGATGTCAAACTTAAAAAGGTTATTACTGCAATCCCACACGAGGAAGGAGTCTCCTGTTAAAGATATTGATCTGCGAAACAGGACCTAACCAATGACAGAGCCTTGGGGGTCCTGTGGAGCCTAAAGAATGATGTGCTTCAGATCAGAGTAACTGTACAGGACAAGCCGATCTCAAAAGAGGTATGCTAAGCATTATGGGGGTCAGTATATGACCCTCGGCATGTTAGCCCCATTCACGGTGAGAGAAAAGATGATCTCCAAGGGGAAAGTGAGACGTCATAGAGGATGGGATGCAAGAGCTTGGCCACAGAATTAAATAAAATGGAATGCATGGCTCAGTGAATTAAGGGAATGGAAGGCTTCTGCATCAATAGGTGCATAGTGCCCTATGAACTTGGAAAAAACGACAGTGTGCAGCTCCCATCATTTCTGTGATGCATCCACAAAGGCTTCTGCAGCCGTTTTCTTACTTGAGGGATACAAGATGTGTCGGGTATCACTCCACTGTACTCTCATGTTGGCAAGAACAAGCCCTGGCTCCAATAAAGAAAACCCACCATCCCCAGGCGGGATTTGGGTCGGCAGCAGTCCTGGCCCAGCCACATTCAGATGCAAAGTTACGGAAGCGCCTCTTTGCCTATTGATGACTCTAGACTATACTGATAGTATATTGTTCTGCAGGTACATCATGAACACCTCCCGTCGATTCCACATTCTTGCGAATCAAGTGGGGATTATACACAAAATTCATTCCCCAACAGTGGAGACATGTAAGATCAGAGCTCAACACAGCTGTTTCTGCTTCCAGAGGTCTATCAGTATAGAGTTAAGGGCAAAGAAAGGATTGGAAGGAAGGGCAGAATTTCCCCTTTTACCTGAAGCCTCCTGACCTCCTCCACCAGAACTTCCTGGGTTTTCAAATGATGATCCTGAAGTTAAAAATATGACTATATCATTTACAGCTGGGCAAAGGAAAAATTTGCACCGTGGACCCACTGTTTAAGCGAATTCCTCGTGGTACAAGCTGCAAACAAATTTGTAGCAAGGCTACGTAGATTCTGTTCAGCATGCAGAAGAAGTCTTCACACCAGGATCTAACCTCAGTGTTATAGAGATCCAAGAAGCAAGGAGGTTATCATCGGGACAAGTGCAAATGACCTGCTTTGTTGGACATATTGAAGAAAAAAAAAAAAAAATTGAAGGCAAGCCGCCTTATCGTCTGGAACCCACTTGGTGACCAGGGTATTTTAGTGTAGGTGGTCGGAGAGTCGATGAATATATTGACACAATTCAAAAAGGCCGGTGTTTTTTCGAAAGATCATCCTGAACACCTTAATAGTTAAAGATATTCATATGTTCCATGCAGGCACTCCGGCAGAGAACACACCTTGGCAGAATTCGCAGGAAATATTGGATAGTGGGGGTAGGCCCCCTTTGGTTGCCCAAACTACGTAACTGTTTAACCTGCTGGAGAGTAAATAGCAAACCCTGGAAAGGAGATTTAAACTATTGAGCGAGTTACACCATGGACCACACTGGAGTGGATTGTTTTGGACCATTTCATGTGTATGTAAAAGAAAACACAATAAGCGATTTGGTGTGTCCTTACATGCTTCAGCACCAGGGTTGTCCATATTGAACCCCTTTAAAATCTCTGGATGCTAGCGCCTTTCTCAAACCCCCGTATGTGCTTTATAGCCGGAGAGGAACCCCCATGAAGATCTACTCTGATAGAGGAACAACTTCTTGTGAGCAGAAAAAGGAGCTTCCGAGCAACAGTTCATGCTGGTCGAGGGGGAAGCCCATTGATGACAATGTAAACAGAGAGGCATTTAGTGGTTTTCCAACCCCTGCAGCATCTCACATGGGAGGGCGTGTTGGACCGCAGATTCGAACCAAGGAAGATTCTCTCTTCGATCATAGGCATGCAGAGAATAGATGATGACGACTACGACGTTATTTTGTTTAAGTAGAAGCCACAATGAACAGCCGCCCTCTTACTGCGGAAACCCGGGGAATGTCACAGAACCAAGCTTTAACCCCTAACCATGCCCTGAGGATGAATGTAGGAGATGGTATCCAGGGTGGGAGACAGATGACAAGCTTCACTTGACAACACATATGGGCGAGCCTGGATCCAGCACCAAGTCCAGCAGATAGGTTCTGGAAAAGTGGAAAGCTGAATACCTAACACATTGAGGATGAGACAGAAACCCGTTGAAGCCATCTAGAAATCTTCAGGAAGGAGACCTTGTTTCTTTGTCGAACAACATATCCCGGAATCAGTGGAGACTAGGGAGGGTGACAGAGGCTATAGCCAGTGAAGATGGCTTCGTGGAGAAAAGCCAAAGTCTGGACTAGTTCTGGAATCCTCATCAGACCCATAGTGAAGTTATGCCTCTTAGAAGCATTATTTGGTTGCTCAACGTGGAGCAAAGGGGGAGTGTAGCCGCCGCTGGTAATTATACTTCATATTATGTGTGTCATATATTCTGTATTTATATCTGTAACACTGCAGTCGGAGAGGCTGATTGTATAAAAATTTATTTTCTGTGTACAACCTCCTGAGGAGGCCTAGTCGGTTGTGATCGCCGGGTCAAAAACATAGTCCATATCAACCTAAGAGCTGACCTGTCAGGGAAATTTGTTTGTGTGAGGGGTTCGTCCCTAGGAAGTGAGGTGGTCTTCATGTGATCGATGCTGGGAGATAGTAGGATCATGACCCAACTAATGTATAACATATGAAGTAGAATGTTACTTGATGTCGTAGCATATGTATGTTTCAAGGGTGAGGGCAGTTCAAGGAGAACCTCCGTGCCGTCAAGATGCCCATAGCATACTGGAATCAGCTGATATTCTGACTGTTCCCGCAATGCGTATGTATCCAATATTGTAGGAAGTTCTTTATCTTGTAATCTAACATATGTTGTTAAATTTGTGGTTTTATGTAGTGATGTAGCATTTCCCATAATCGATGTATTAAATTAAAAGGTTTGACCGCTACTGAATAAACCTTAAGCGAGTGCTATGTAGTGGTATCCACCGTCACCCCACACCCACAACAAATTATAGGCGTTCTCGGCAGCCACAGTCAAACGCAAAAAAGGGGGTAATTACCAAGACGACCTAACACGGAAGTCGACGGTGAGGTACATCCTGTTTTTAGTGGGTTTTACGGTGAGGTACAACCCTGTTTTAATTTGTGGTTTTTATGTATTGTATGCATGCATTAAGGCAACGGTGGCCGAATGGCTAGTGCATTGGACTCAAGACTCTCACGACGCCGATCTGAGATCGAGGGTTCGAGTCACCGGCCGGCGCGTTGTTCCCTTGGGCAAGGAACTCCACCTTTAATTGCATAACCTAGCCACTGTGTGGGCAAGCCAGCCCACGTCAGTGCTGGTCCCCCCCGGATAAAATAGAGAGAAAAGATTACCTAAAAAAAAGGTAAACACCGGCAAACTCCGTGGAAAGGAACTGAGGACCTAAACCCCGTACTCACTCCAAGATCTTCACAACATGAAAACTACATTTAAGGGATCTAGCTGTGACCACGGCTGCTTAAACATGAGCCTATACCGTTGAATAAAAATCTTTTAGGCCGCGGTGGCCTAAGACTCTCATGACGCCAATTCTGAGTTCGAGGGATCGAGTCACCGGCCGGCGCGTTGTTCCCTTGGGGAAGGAACTTTACCTCGATTGCCTACCTAGCCGCTGGGTGGGCAAACCAGCCCAAGTCAGTGCCGGGTAAATAGAGATGGTGACTCGATAAAAACACCGGGTGGAAGGCAATGGCAAACCACTGCTCATGGAAATCAATGATCGCCAACGTCCTGGTGGGACAGAGCACTTGGAAAAAAGAAAAAAGAAAGAAAGAAAGAAAGATAAAAAAAAGAAAAAAAAAAAAATTATATATATATATATATATATATATATATATATATATATATATATATATATATATATATATATATATATATATATATATATAATATATGCACGCATTCCTATAATCGGTGTATTAATTAACAGGTTTGACCGCTACTGAATAAATCTTAAGGAGTGCTACCAATGTTATCAGTCACCTCACACCCATTGACAAATCATAGGCGATCTTCGGCGGCCACACACACACACACACACACACACACACACACACACACACACACACACACACACACACACACACACACACACACACACACACACACACATATATATAATATATATATATATATATATATATATATATAATATAATAATATAAATATAATATATATATATATATATATTATATATATATATAAATATATATATAATATATTATATTAATATATATATATATTATAATATATATATATATATTATATATTAATATAATATACATTATATTATATATATAATATATATATATATATATGATATTTATATATATATATATACATATTATATATATATATATATATATATATTATATATTAATATATATATTATATTATATAAATTTTTATATATATGTAGATATATATTTATATGCATAGTTATATACATACACACACATATTTAAATATATGTATGTATATGTATACACACACATAAACACACACACACACACACATTATATATATATATATATATATATATATATATATATATATAAAATAATATAATATATTATATATATATATACACAATATATATATATATATATATATACACATGCATACATACTGCCATAGACTGCTACCCTATGGGTCCATTTCAAAACTCCTCGTCCCTCCAGTGGCTACTCTAGGGCGTTTTAATTGGACAGACTGAGGGAGGAGTGTACCCGTGGGTTCACCATGGCAGTCTCTGATCGATTCACAGAACTTGATAAACTGACTGACCCAGTTGCTCTGTGGGAGCTCTTCAAGCCTAAACACTCGAAGCAGCACAGTAGTTCATTGGCGTACGCCCGAGGGCAAAGCAGAATTCCATCTCCCTGGAGACATTTGTGGCCAATGAAGCGTGTGGCATGACTCGGCTGAATGGCAATCAGGTTTTGCGTTGCTCTTTGGTGCTGAGAAGGGAGAAACAGTTCAACAGGAATCTTGCTGAGCAGGTTGAAGGGCCATTTCTTGGTAAATGACATTTGCCCTGCCTACCAAGCCCTGAGAAAGCTGAACTCTGAGCTCTCCTCGCAGATGACTGCAGTCTGCCCAGTGGATGGACAGATCATCTCAGATCATGTTGGGATTTGTGAGTATTTTGAGCAGTTGTACCCAGGTAGACCTTCCAACAGTTAGCTTGGATGCAAGTGGTATCACAATACCTATGCCGGACCCAACCATCAGTGAGGAACCTCCTACCCTAATGGAGATTAGGATGGAAATTTCCAAGCTGGAGTGTGGGAAAGCCATAGGCATATGTGATATCCCTGCTGAACTTCTAAAGGCTGGGGGTGAATCTATGGCTCGGGGCTTGCTTTCCACCTGACATATTGAGGGGCGTGGTCATCCCTCTCTGGAAGGGGAAAGGGGTTGTTGGGACTGTAGCAACTACCATGGAATTACAATGCTCAGCATAGCAGGCAAAGTTTTCAACCACATTCTTCTGAAATGGATCCGCGACGACATACTAAGGCACCAGAGACCAGAGCAGTCTGGATTCACTCCTGGCAAGTCCACAATAGACTGTATCTTAGTGCTTCAAGTACTTGTGGAATGCTGTCGTGAGTTTGGTTGTGGGTTGCCTGCAGCCTACAATGCCCTCAAGATAATGTTTGACTGAGATTCTGAGACTCGGGAATTCTGACCAGGGGCGTCACTTCATGTTAAGAGTTGGGGGGGTGACGGGTAAATTTGCCCTGAAAAAATAAGTTTTGCCCTGCAAATCGTGAAAAAGAAAATGCTCACTAGCTCTTTATAAGTAGCCCGGAATGAACCATCAACCAGTATCATATATCGTATTATTGGTAGAAATTTATAAACTATAAATACCAAAAAATTTGCCCTGCAGAACTAGATTTTGCTCTGCAAAAAGAGGCTTTTTTAAGAGTTGGGGGGTGAACCCCCCCATACCCCCCTTAAGTGACGCCCCTGATTCTGACACAGATTATTGGCCTAATAGAGCAAGCCTATATACCGGTACTGAAAGTGCTGTAAAGTGTGGTGGGGGACTGTCAAACTTCTTCCCTGTTAATTAAGGGGTGAGGCAAGGCTGTGTCCTTGCACCAGTACTTTTCAAGATCTGCATGGATTTGATAATGGGCAGAGGTACTAGCCAAAGTCAGTGTGGAGCAGCACTGTGCAATATCAAGGTCTCTAACCTTGACTTTGCCGATGATGTTGCTATCTTATCTGAGTCCCTGGAGTCACTGGTGGCGGCTCTTGATGCATTTAGCAGTAAGGTGAAGCCCTTTGGCCTAGAGGTCTCCTGGACCAATTTCAAGTTTCAGGACTTTGGGGGCCTGATAGGGGAACCCATTCAGTTGATCCATGTTTGCAGTGAGGACGATGAAGTCACAGAGAACTTTGCATACCTGGTTAGCGTAGTCTATATCTCTGGGCTGTCAGACCAAGAAGTCAGTAGATGGACTGGTCTGGCAACAGGAGCCATGAACTCGATCAACAATAGCATTAAGAGATGTCAGTACCTATGCAGACGTACCAAGCTACGTGTCTTCAATGCCTTGATACTGCCAGTTTTACTCTATGGAAGTGAAACCTGGACACTATCTAGTGCCTTGGAGTCCTGTCTTGATGCCTTTTGTAACAAGTCTCTTCGCCGAATCATGGGGTACAGTTGGCAGGACCATGTATCCAACCGATGGCTGCACTGTGAGACTGGCATGGGACTTGTTACTTGCATACTCAGGGATCGCCAACTCAAGCTATATTGGGCACCTAACTCACTTCCCTGTGGATGACTCTGCCCATCAGGGTGTCACTTTGTAAGACAATCCTGGGTGGAGGAGGCCCGTGGGACGAACCAGGAAGTCATGGCTTGGGCAGCTCGATGACACCTGTCACGAGGAATTAGAGATGAGCCGAGGGCCAGCTTGGAGATTCTCGATGGGGGACCCTCGCAGCTGGAATCAAAGAGTGGATGCAGCCATGCGCCCACTATATCTATTTATCTAATATATATAATATATATGTAAATATATAATTGCATATATATTTTTTAAATATATATTCATAAAAAAATATATATATATTTAATAATATATATATATATATATTTAATATACATACATATACATATATATATATATATATATATATATATATATATATGTATTTATATATATATATATATATATATATATATATATATATATATATATATATATATATATATATATATATATATATGATGTATGGCCGCGGTGGCCGAGTGGTTAGAGCATCGGACTCAAGACTGTCACGACGGCAATCTGAGTTCGAGGGTTCGAGTCACCGGTCGGCGCGTTGTTCCCTTGGGCAAGGAACTTCACCTCGATTGCCTATCTAGCCACTGGGTGGCCAAGCCAGCCCAAGTCAGTGCTGGTCCCAAGCCTGGATAAATAGAGAGAATGATTACCTAAAAGGTAACACCGGCACTCTCCGTGGAAAGGAACTGGGGACCCTACCACGTACTCACTCCAATATCATCACAACATGAAAACTACAATCAAGTATCATGCTGTGACCACGGCGGCTCATACATGAACCTACAAAAAAAAAAAAAAAAAAAAAAAAAAAAAAAAAAAAAAAAAAATATATATATATATATATATATATATATAATATATATAAGTATATAAGTATATATGTATTGCTACGCCAGTGGGTCTTTGTCTCTGTGCGAAACATGTGTTAACATGAAAAGAATGACCTGGGCATGTGTTAACATGAAGGGACCTGGGCAAACATGAAGCAACTGGCTGTGAGCGGAGGAGCGGAGGAACAAGCCAAGAGACGCGGTTGGGTGCTGCTCCTGTGAAGACCTCGTGTGTGCCCTTGTGACCTGATAAATTTTGTGTTGCCCTGTTATAAGCTGTATCGTGTAGTGTGACATGCTGGTTTCCCCCTGTATTGTGCCTATAGAAAAGTGTACGGGTAAATAACTTGTGTAAATAAAGGAAAGACTGTCATTTTGTGTTTATTTCGTGCCCTGCCTCGCCACTTGGCGTTTCCCCTCCTGGTGTTCTGGGACGCTGTGGTGCTCGTGCCTCTTGGAGCTGTTGAGTGTTCACGACCCTGTGGATAGCACGCCGTCTGCCTAGCCTGCCTTGTGTTTGTGGCAGAGAGACGAGGTGGCCGGCGTAACAGTATATATATAAATATATATATATATATATATATATATATATATATATATATATATATATATATATATATATATATATATATATATATGTAAATATATAATGTAAAAAAAAATTATATTTATAATGGTCTCTGATTTGAATTTACAAGAAAACCACTATATTATCTGGCAGGTCCAGAGGAAAACTCAGTATCTGTTTCACAGATTTATTGAGATAACAGACACGATGTTATGAAGAGGTCTTGTTGTCGTAGACGTGGCGGAGGCGGCGTCAGCTCCTACGAGCAAAGGTGGGAAGGAGTCAGTCCAAGTCCGTCTCTTGAACCGCGAACTCCTTCCCCTTTCGCTCGTAGGAGCTGACGCCGCCTCCGCCACGTCTACCACAAAATCTCTTCATAACTACGTGTATGTTGTCTCAATAAATCTGCAAAACAGATAAGATGGCATATACATAAGCACAATTTCTGTAAGCCATTTACCAATAAACCACGTGGTGGCAATTTAGACCATCAAGCAAGCCTTTATAACTCCTATCACTGCCAACCAGTCACAACCATTGTTTAGAGGCATCCACAGCCTTTTACATTATTATAAAAGAATATATATATATATATATATATATATATATATATATATATATATCTTCTTTTAAAGGTAGGTTCATGTCTGAGCCGCCGTGGTCACAGGATGATACTTAATTGTAGTTTTCATGTTGTGATGCTCTTGGAGTGATTACTGGTAGGGTCCCCAGTTGCTTTCCACGGAGAGTGCCGGTGTTACCTTTTTTAGGTAATTATTCTCTCTATTTTATCCGGGCTTGGGACCAGCACTGACTTGGGCTGGCTTGGCCACCCAGTGGCTAGGTAGGCAATCGAGGTGAAGTTCTTTGCCCAAGGGAACAACGCGCCGGTGACTTGAACCCTCGAATTCAGATTGCCTGGCGCCAGTCTTGAGTCCGATGTTCTATTCATTCGGCCACCGCGGCCTTGGCGATCATGGGCTTCCATGATTTTTCTTGGCAATTTAGAGCGGTGGTCTGCCATTGCCTTCCGCCCGTTTTTTTTTGTTTTTTTTTTCATTGTTCATTGCCGGTTATCTTCGAATCTTCATGATCTTAGTTTTCTTGGCATTAAGAAACAAGCCAGCCTTTTCGTTTGCTTCTCTAACTTTATCTAGTAGTTGTTGTAGTTCAGTGATACTGCTGGCAATCAAAACTATATCATCGGCGTACCTTAGATTTGATATTTTGTATCCTCCAACATCTACAGTTCCATCAAAATTCTCTAGAGCACCTCTCATAATTGTTTCAGAATATATGTTAAAGAAGTGCGAAGACAGAATGCAACCCTGTCGCACTCCTTGTTTAACTTCGAACCATTCTGTTAACCCATAAGTGGTTCTTACAGTTGCTTGTTGTTGGTCATACATGGCTTTTATTAGTTGGATGATGTGTTTTGGAAACTTCATATCGTTCATGTTATTCCAGAGGATATCGTGATCAACAGTATCAAAAGCTTTCAAGTAACCAATGAAACACAGGTATAGGTCTTTCTGATGTTCCTTGTTTTTCTCTGTGATCAATTTCAGATTTAGAATTTTTTTCTGGTACCTTTTCCAGGGCGAAAATCTGCTTGTTCGTCTGCAATTTCTTCTCTCAACTTCAACTTCATTCTTTTAGCAATAATTTTCAACAAAATTTTGCTGCTGTGACTTATTAACGCAATTGCCCTGTTATTGTTGCATTGGAGTGCGTCACCTTTTTTAGGTATGGGAGCAAAGACTGATTTTACCCAGTCTTCTGGCCATTATTCTTTAATTCCTTTATGGCTTTTATAACTTCATCTAGCAGTGGCGGTGGTTCATCTTTGCTGTCATTGAGTCTAATTAATGTTGTTGTTAGATCTTTATTCTTTTTGTATAGGTTGGAACAATATTGATTCCATCTATCTTTGACTTATTTTCCATCACATAAAACAAGTCCATCTTCAGTTTTGATAGTGTCCATTGTAGGTTTAAATTTTCGTGTGATGTTTCGTACTCCTTGGTAGAGTTCTTTATTTGTCTTATTGATAGAACAGTTTTCAATTCTCTGGCAATGTTCATTTAAATATTTTTCCTTATCTCATCACAATAATCTTTGAATTTTTGTATTTTGTTTTTTGTAAATTACTTCTTCAACTGGATTATTGATACTCTTTGATTTTAGGCACATTCTTGTTTCAATTTCACTTAGTGTTTTTTTCAGATATCCAGGGGGAATTTGTCTTTTTCTTTTTGGCGATAGTTTCTTAAGCAGTGCTCAGCAAGAGTTCTTTTCCTTCTTCCCATAACTCATTTGGTGTTTATCATCTTCACATTGATTGAGTACTTCAAATTTGTTTGACACTGTAATTCTGTAACTGTTATCAATCAAGAGTTTTGTAGTCGAGCTTTAGAGGTGGTGTTGGACGCTCCATCTTTTTGAGTCTTATTTGAAAGTCGATAGTTAGTAGTTGGTGGTCACCGTTGCAGTCGGAACCAGGTCTTGTCTTGGCATTTTTTATGCAACTTTTCCATTTTTGGTTCAGCACAATGTAGTCAATTTGGTTGCGTGTTCTTTTGTCTGGTGAAAACCACGTGTACAATTGTCTTGGGTGGTGTTGGAACAATGTATTGGCTATAACTAGATTATTTGTACTACAGAATTCAATAAAATCTTCACCTCTTTCTCATGATTACTTTTACATCTCTGTTAGGGATTGTGTCTAAAGTTTCTTGGAGAGTGTTATAAAAATTTTCCATTTCTACATCACTTGCAATGTTGGTTGGTGTGTAGCATTGTATAATACATACATAATATAAATATAATCATTTATTGGGCTGTACCCAACTAGTGAATAAAGATCTAACAACAACATTAATTAGACTCAATGACAGTGAAGATGAACCGCCGCCGCTGCTGGACGAAGTTGTGAGAGCCATAAAGGAAGTAAAGAATAACAAGAGGCCCGGAATGGATGAAATAACAGCAGAACTAATTAGGAGTGCTGGCGAAAGTGTTGAATGCTTCTTCTGCAGACTCTGTACAGAAATATGGAATGAAGGAGGGTGGCCGGAGGACTGGGTAGAGTCGGTCTTTGCTCCCATACCTGGAAAAGGGTGACGCACTCCAATGCAACAATGATAGGACAGTTGCATTAATGGGTCACAGCAGCAAAATTTTGTTGAAAATTGTTGCTGAGAGAATGAAGTTGGGGTTGGGAGAGGAAGTTGCAGACGAGCAAGCGGGTTTTCGCCCTGGAAGGGGGTACCAGAGACCAGATTCTGAATTTAAAATTGATCATGGAGAAAAACAGAGAACATCAAAGAGACCTGTACCTGTGTTTCATCGATTATGTGAGAGCTTTTGATACTGTTGATCGCGATATCCTCTGGAATAGCATGAGCGATGTGAGGTTTCCAAAACACATCATCCAACTAATAAAGGCCATGTATGACCAACAACTAGCAGCTGTAGGAACCACTTGTGGGTTGACAGAGTGGTTCGAGGTCAAACAGGGAGTGCGACAGGGTTGCATTCTGTCTCCGCACCTCTTTAATATGTATTCTGAAGGCAATTGTGAGAGGTGCTCTAGAGAATTTTGAGGGAGCTGTGGATGTTGGAGGATGCAAGGTATCAAGTCTGAGGTGCGCCGGTGATATAGTTTTGGTTGCCAGCAGTATCACTGAACTACAACAACTACTAGATAAAGTTAGAGAAGCAAGCGAAAAGGCTGGCTTGTTTCTTAATGCCAAGAAAACTAAGATCATGAAGATTCAAAGATAACCGGCAATGAACAATGATGAACATGTTAAAATCAATGGAGTGATTGTGGAAAGTGTGAAGGAGTTCACTTGTCTTGGAGCTGTTTTAACTAATACATATGATGATTTCACCGGAGATAAGGGGAAGAGTTGCCGTTGCCAAAAGCGCCACAGTTGCTCTCGGTAACATCTGGAAAGACCGAAGCATTACCTTGCGGACGGGGCTGGGGTTGTTGAACTCATTAGTTTTCCCAATTGCATCATATGGTTCTGAGTGTTGGGTGCTGAAGTGGATAGACAAGAGAAAGATCAGTGGTTTTGAAGTGTGGTGTTGCAGACGAGTACTGCGTGTTAGCTGGACAGAGAGGAAGATGAGTGATGGGGTGCTGGGAGAGATAAATTGTAGAGACTGGCTGTTGGACATCTTGAACAGGAGGAAATTAAAGTTTATTGGTCATGTAATGAGAAGTAAAAGTATTGAGAAAAACTTGCTGACAGGGATGGTGATAGGAAACAGAGGAAGAGGCAAACCGAAGACAAGACTGAGCGACAATATCAAAGATATTTGCGGGCTGTCGATGGTACAAGTGGAAAGAGAAGCGTAGGATCGAATTTAGTGGCGAGGGATGGTGGAGAGGTCCACGGCTGCTCAAACATGAGCAGCCATTATTGATGATGACCCAACTAGTGCATTTGCAGTTTTTTTCGTGAGAATCATAGCAACTCCGTGACTATAATTTCCTTCTTCTTACACACACACACACACACACACACACACCATTGTCTTTAACATTACCATGATTTTATTGACATTTTAATAATAATAACATCAATATGAATAATAACAGTATCAATATTAATAATATTAGAAAGAAAAAAAAAATCCTGCCAATTCAAGGAAATCAGGATCAGTCACTAGGGGATACTGCTAGACTTCTTTCTGGCTGTGCACATGTGGAGCCATCTGTATGCAACAAAATTCACAAAAAACTACTGCGGACTTGCATTAATGTATGGTGAGTGGGTTGATAAAGATATTGGCACAGCAAGTTCCTGAATGAAAGTATTAAAACACTAAAATATTACTTCTGTTTCTATCACTTCTAGCAAGAAACTTATTTGATGAATTTTCTTTGAAATTCCTAAAAGGAATTTTAGACAATGAACATGTTATCAATATGTAAGTGTATCTAAACACATGCATTTTGTTGATTACACATGGGAAAGTTAAGCCACTAAAAAGATATTTAATAATTTTATTACATTAACTCATTCAGCATAATGTCTCATCAAAATAAAAAATAAAAAGTCTAACACTTCCTTAATCTGACATAAGATCAAATGTTCTAGACCTTTATCCCAACAAATTCTATATACTAGTAGAAAAAAAAGAAAAAGAAAAAGAAAAAGAAAGAATGAAAGAAAGAAAGGAGAGGAAAAAAAGGAAAAAATATACAACAGATAAAAAAAAAAAAAAAAAATTACATTTGCATTTTGCATTTTTTTTTTCAAGTTATTTTATAAGATAACTTTAGTTTCAACGGGTTTATATTATCACTTCCATATATACATACACTTTTATGTTCAGTGTTTTTATAAATAGTTGATTTTTTTTTCTTTTTTTCAAAAATACATATTGGTATTTTCACATGGTATTACATCATCACTTCGTGAATACTAAATAATATCTCTGGCCAATGTAGTCAATTACCGACGTAATTTTTTTTACGCTAACCTCGGAAGCCCGAGAAGCCTTTATGAAATGCATAGTATAGGAAAAATGAGAAAAAGTGTTAAAAACTACTCAATCACATTTTCAGTGGCAAAAAAATAATATTTTGCCATAATTGTAACAAAAAAAACAACAACCATGGCATGGCCATACATACACCATGGCATGGCCATACATACACCATGGCATGTACGTACATACCACCGGCAGATGGTCCAGGCATGCCATGGCATGTACGTACATGCCACCTGTCGGGAAAGGGTTAAAGATGCTACTGTATATAGAGAATTTTAAATAAAGCCTAAACAGTGATCAACACAAATTAAACCACAAAATATACAGTACACTTAATTTAAACTGTATTTTGCTTAATAATTTTTAAAAAATGTAACAAAAAATATAGCCAAGATGTTATCTGGAGAGTTATCAATTCTGAAAAAGATATTAATTACAATTCACAAAAAATTAATATGTATAAGAAGAGGGAACTGTTCTGTTGCAGAATCTAACTGACGGAAAAGCTGAGCATGTTGCCAGGAGCAGTCACCCTTACCATCTGCAAGTTTAGCAGACAGCTCAAGCTGCACTGGACTGTCATTTAAATCTTCCCCCTTGAGCTCCAAAACTCCATCTGTGGAAAAAAAGATATTAGTACTTCTAATATTTCCAATGATAATATTAAATAAATAAGAAAGATGTTCTGAGTTTGTGCATACTAAAAATAAATATATATGAAACATTTTCATTTTTTTTTTTAGATAAACCTCCTGGGATATCTATCAATGATAGAATGATAATATCAACAACAATAATAATAATGATAATAATAATGACAACAATGATGATAATAAAAAATACAATACAGAATAGGCTTCTCACAGATTTGTAAGCAATGTTATGTGTAACGTGCAAACAAACAGATGGATCAACAAATGGAACACAAACATTTTATACTGTTGATATTTATAGCAATAATATGAGATTGCTATCTCATACAACATATGTATATATATATATATATATATATATATATATATATATATATATATATATATATATATATATATACATATACATACACACACACATATATATAATGTATAAATATATATGTATATGCACATGCGCACACACACACACACATGCACGCACGCACGCACGCACAAACACACATGCACGCTCGCATGCACGCACGCACGTACACACACACATTAACATTACTTACCTTTGTTTCCCATGTAGCATTTATCTCCAGTGCACAATTGCCAAGACACTGATCCATTCTCAAATGTAGAATGTTGAAAAACGATTAGTATTGACTTGCAGGTCAGCCTGGTTTCAGACCAATCAACCTGCCAACTGATCTCACCAATACTTGTCCCTTCTGAAAGTGAAAATGACAGAAACCATTACATCTATGAAAAATGGTATGGAAGCTTTTAAACATATCTCCCACTACCTGTCCTTTTCCAGTTCTGCCACTCCATCTCACAAATCTTCCTTAATGTCATTTCTAACTTTCCACATCTGCTCCCTCCCTCTTTGCTCCCTAACCTTCCCATCTTCCAATTCGCTTGAAGCTCCCTTCCCCTCCTCTCCTCCTTCTCCTTATTCCATTAACTTTCCCTCTTAACCTCCCTCCTCGAATAATCATATACACAATAAATGTACATAAACTGAAAGTCTAACTGCTCTGTACTTGCCTCAAAGAAGAATGATAGAAAAAAAAAAAGATAATAAAGAGTTATAAAAGGATTCTAATAGATTAGGAATATGATCATTTTCATTATCACCCCATTTCACATCAAAATAAAGTAACCTAAACTCAACAGTCAAATGGAATATGACATCAGGCATAACAGACCTCTTTTATATATTAACCCAATCACCCCGGATTTATGTTCTGTCCCTTGTAGGTTTTTGTGAATTTTGTTACATACAGATGGCTCCACATGTGCTCAGCCTCCAAGGAGTCTATCAGTAGGCCCTACTGACTGATCTTGATTTCCCCATTCCTTGAATTGGCGGGAAAATGCGTTTTTCCTTTTAATACAATTGATATCAATACTGTTATTATTGTTAATGATGTTATGATTATTAAAGTATTATTAAAATCTTGTTAACATTTAAGACAATGAAATAATGCAAAAGATCCTTTCCAAAAGTCAAGGAAAAGGGTAAACAGGTGACAAAGGTAGGACTAATAAGTGACCCCTTGATGACTAAGCACTTGTAGTGCCATCTATGTGTGAACACAATAAATAAACCTGTGTTACAGTGGGCATGGCATGTATTCTTGCCAAACGTGGCGATTGGGTTAATGAAGCAGCTTCAAGTCCCCAGTCACACAAAACATGAAAACAATGATGATAATAATAATAATAATAACAATAATGATGATATTAAAGAAAATAACACAGAATAGGCTTCTAACAGATTTTTAGGCAATGTTATTTGTAACGTGCAAACAAACAGATGAATCAATAAACGGAACATGAACAATATATAATGTTGATCAATATAGTAATAATAACAATAATTATAATAACAGAATTAGAATAAGTTTCTAATAGATTTGTAATATGAAGCTATTATGTGCGTGTGTGTGTGTGTGTGTGTGTGTGTGTGTGTGTGTGTGTGTGTGTGTGTGTGTCTGTGTGTGTGTATGTGTGTGTATGTGTGTGTGTGTGTGTGTGTATGTGTGTGTTGTATGTATGTGTGTGTGTGTATGTATGTGTGTTATATTGTGTGGTGTGTGTGTATGTGTGTGTGTGTGTGTGTGTGTGTGTGTGTGTGTTGTGTGTGTGTGTGTGTGTGTGTGTGTGTAGTGTGTGTGTGTGTATGTAGTGTGTGGGTGTGTATGTATGTGTGTGTAGTATGTATTGTGTGTGTATGATGTATGTGTGTGTGTGTGGTGTGTGTGTGTGTGTGGTGTGTGGTGTGTGTGTGTGTGGTATGTATGTGAGTTTGTGTGTGTGTGTGTGTTGTGTGTGTGTGTGTGTGTGTGTGATGTAGTTGTGTGTGCGTATGTATGGTGTGGTGTGGTGTGTGTGGTGTGTGATGCGTGATAAGTGGTGAGTGTGTTGTGTGTGGCATGTGTCGGCATGTGTGTGGATGGGTGGTTGATACTGTGGCTGCCGTGTAGTGTGTGGTGTGTGGGGCTGTGTGTTGGAGGTATAGTTGATGTGTAGTGTGTGGCAGGGGTATGTGGGGTGGATGGGTGGTGAATGTGAGGTGATGTGTGATGTAGTGTGGTTGGGTGGCAGCCGTGGTGTTTGTGAGGTTGTGTGTAGTTGTGTGGTGCGTGGGGGTATGTGTGCATGTGGTATGTGGTGGGGGGCCGTCCAATGTTAGACTCGACTCAGATGTCAGCGCATGGTCGAGGTTCGAGCACTGGCGTGCGTTGTTCCCTTGGCAAGGAACTTCACCTCGATTGCCTAGCCTAGCGCTTGGTGGAAAGCCAGCCCAGTCAGTGCCGGGTAATAGATAGGGACTCGATAAAAGGAGGCAATGACAACCACCGCTAAAGCAGAAACATGAACCATGATCGCGCCCGGCGGTGACTGAACACCGTAGCAGAATTAGTCAATTCAGTCACGCGCTGTCAGGGCAAGGATTACGATGACCTCAGGCCAAGCCTATTTAAGCCCATAAAATGAGAATGATTACCTAAAGTACACGCACTTCCTGATGGACCCTACACTTCACCAAGAGCTCAAACATGAAACACATATCATCGTGACCACGGCGACAACCCGTTAAAGAGATTTAAACAAAAGGTACTGTATAATGCAGAAATGAAGCCATGATGCAAGCGCGGTGGCTGAAGGTAGAGCGTCGAATACACTGTCCGACAGATCTGAGTTGAGTGAGTCACGGCCGCCGTTTTTCATGGCAAGGAACTTCATCCGATTGCCTACGCACGGTGGCCAGAGCCCAGGTCAGTGCGGTCCGCGGAAATAGGAGATTACCTAAAAGGTACACCGCCTCGTGAACTGGACTACACGTACTCACTCAAGAGCATCACAACATGAAAACTACAATAGTATCATGCTGTGACCACGGCGGCTCAGACATGAACCTACCGTTAAAAGAAGAAGATATTATTAACAAATGCAAAAGTGGACAGTACATGTATATATGTACTCAGTGTCAACAAGTTACGAGAACACTGCT
>NC_051421.1:810504-829638 GCF_015228065.2 Penaeus monodon | reverse complement strand
TTAGGTTGCAAAAAATATTAAAACTGCGTACTAGGTTTGTGGGGCCTTTTTACCATGTCTTCCCTGGCGGTCCTACCCCCTTTGCCTGCTCAGTAGGGTCTTTCTTGGAGTCTTCAATTTCTGCTACTTTTTAGCCTTCAGTTTCACCCATTTAAAGCGTTTTTAGGCCACAGTCGTCTTTTCACCATTATCCTTGTCTTGGGAATTCATGATGTCCGCCCACCATGGTTCCCTCTTTGTCCCTAATGTATACTTGATAGTCCTCCACTGATCTTCCCTTTTCATTTGTGTGCTCCTTCTGAGGTCCCAAAGTTTTTTTAGCTGATCTCCAAACATGGTACTCGTGCTGCGGTTCAGGGCACTTCACTTATGTAGGTCCCAAAATTTGTTGCTCCCAGTGACCTGCTCACAGGACCGTTAACTGCCCATCCTAATTTTGTCCTAACAGCAAAGGGTTCACCTCCTCTCCCCCTTCTAACCTCCAGAGGCAAAAGAGGGAGCATCCTGCCCGATCAGAAACTCGATGCCCAGTCGGGTGGTTTTGCTTGAGTGGGAACCAGGTCTCGTAGGTGTGGCCAGCGAGCGGCGTTAAATTTGGCTCGCTCTAAGCTTTGATCAGACCTTCAGGGAAGGAGTGGGGGACAATCCCCTGACGGAGTCGCATAGTGGAAATTCTTTCATGTGTACAGTCCCTTGACCATGAGATCAACCTGTTTGTGTCATGGTAATTTCCTGTGTCATGTAGTAATCACTGTTGTCTCTTCTCTCCTTTGCCAAAGCTTTTTCTACTACCTTGATGGAACAAAAGAGTGGGAACTACCGGAGTCCAGAAAGGCCATGCCCATCAGGGTTTGCCCATCGTTGTCCTCAGCAGCTGTTCAATCACTTGAACAATGGGGAGGGCCCCTCCCTCCTTACAGCTTCCACCCATGCAGTCAGTGTCCTCCTGAATGGCCGCTTTGTCATTGTTGCTGTGAGGCCAAAAGTTTCAACAGTCTGTCCAAATCTTTCATTTTCACCATTATTTTGGGAGGGACTTTGAGTATCATGTAACCACCGTGAATGCTTTCCCCCACACCCTAACTATTGCATGGTTTCGCCTTACATTCTTTTATATGGTGGTTGTCCCTAAGGCATATGAACATCTCCCCTGAGCTGTCACTACATTTTTGCGATGCTCCGGGGTTGTAGCCGCTGGCATCAGCAGTTTGACGGTGGGAAACCCCATATCCTCTCCAAGATGCCCAGACCAACTCGGGTTAATGGTTTTTCCACGTGGGCCACGACAAGGGACGCTTGACCCTTGTGTTAACAGATGTATTGAGTGGGTGAGCCTCCGGGGGGGCCTCGTGGTGGGGGGCTTCAAGATTTAAACACAGGCCTAAAACACGTAATAAGGACTGATCGGGAACTTATTAAAGCCTTGATTTTTCCCGCTATGCTACATATAAACCATTAAGAAATAAAGAGATATCTTTGCACATTACTCTTGTAAATTTATTTTTTTATAAAAAAGAAAGTACTTAAAAACAGTGTACATAAACTCCCCGGGTTGTAATAGTATAAGCACTGGTTGATATATTGTAAGTTAACGAAATCTAATTTGACAGTGATTATGATTGTTAATTTTGATTACAGGTTTGACCGCTTTCCAAAAAAATTGTAAAGCGAGTACAACGCAGGGTATCAGTCACCTCAATTGCCACAAAAAATCAAACGTGTGAATGGCGCTTAAGGGCTGAGTGCTTGAATAAGGCAAAAAATGGGGGGGGCTCTGTACAAAAAACGCATTGATTCCCTCTTTTCCCAGGTTCCATTTTTTTTTTATAAATACCCCTACATCTCTACTGTTTTTTTGGCTGGACAGCTCTCTGGTACTGGGTAGGGTTCCCGACCCTAACTTCTCGGCTTCGTCTTGCACCCCGGAAAGGGCCCTTGGAAAAATGCCAGAGGGTTTGGGGCACGCCTGCTACGTGCAGCCCCACCCCTCTGTAAAATTTTTCCTTTACTTTTTTTAAAACGAGGATCTTTTTCGTTTTTGCCATCGAAATGGCATCCATTGGAGTATTGGGAGATCGTCCATTCAGCCCCCCAACTTCTCCCCACATTGGGTTGTAAATAGGGGTCACTTCCCAATTTTTTTTTTTTCAAAATAAATAGGGGACATCAATTTAACACACCTCCGAGATGCCTTTTGGGGCATTTCCCTCACCCGGGGCCCGTTTGTTTGCTCTACTTCCCTATGCCTAAATGTAAAATTTTTTATCTCCATATTTCGTAAAAGGTTTTTAGTGCCGTTTTTAAACTTCCTTTTTTGGGCAGTCCCTACGGGGGTAATTACCTTTTCACCTTTTATTGCAAGGTAAAAAATAACGGTTCATTTTTAAAACCTGTGGGGGCATAGAGGTGCGAGTACTTCTTGCTAAAAACCAACCCCGGGAAAAGCCCAGTACTCCTCAGGACTGATACCATTTGGGTTTGGGAAAGTTTTGAAATTTTTGTATTCCCTCCACAAATTTTTTTTTTGTTTTTTTTGTCACCCTTTGATCGAGGGTTTTGAGCGGGGGCGGTTCTTCTGGGATTTGCGAGTTTTTCGTTTGGGCCGTGTCCTTCATGGACCATCATACTTGAAGTTTCAGTAGTGCTGTTTTTAAAAGTCGTTTAGATCTCCACCTTTTTTTGTCGTGTTTGATGATTCTGATTCAGGTCTGGGCAGCTACCCTCATCACTTGTGATTCTGATGTATTGCATTTTCGTTGGCTTGATTTCCTTTTTAGATTGTCGTCCTCGAAGATTCTAAACAGCCCCCCTAGGGCTTTCCTTCCTCACAAGGTCCTCCAGAGTCCTTTTAATTCCCCATACGTCCCCCATAGGTTACGAGTTTCCCCATACCTTTCTGAGGGGGGGTCACCTGGCAAGTTGATGACGGGGTAATCGCTCTTGGGACAAAGAAGAGTCCATTCCCGAGTTGATAAGGGATTAGACCTGGGGGTTTCCCTTCCCTTTGAATTTCCAGGCCCAAAGGGCGAGGGCTATCTTCACCTGTTCTTCCCCATCGGTTCGCGTTTTCAGCCTTATATCCTTTCCATCACAAAAACATCGTTCTAGCATGTCTATATCCATCCCTCATTTCTTGCGTCCACCGACTATTTCCAGGGGGAGATGCGTCTCCTGACATCTGATAAAACACCGTGGGGGTTTCCCTTTTTTACCCAATAAAGCACCGTGTGTTTTTAACACCGGATAAATGCAACCGGGGGTTTTTTTAGATTCTGCAAGATGCGTACCGTGGGTTTTTTTTTCTCTCCCGCAAGAGTGCGCCCGGGTTTTTTTTTTTTGTTTTGAAAAGAATGCAGCACCGGGGGTTTTTCACTCTGAAAGAATGCAGCACCGGGGGTTTTTTTCACTCGCAAGAATCAGCACTGTGGGTTTTTCACTGTGAAAATGCAGCACCGGGGGTTTTTTTCACTCTGCAGGAATGCGCACCGTGGGCATTTGCCCCTCCACCAATGCAGCACCGGGGGTTTTTGACTCCACAAAAAGCGGCACCGGGGTTTTTGACTCTGCAAGAATGCAAACCGGGGTATTTGACTCTGAAGAATCCACCGGGGGTATTTGACTGCAAAAATGCGCCCAGGGGTATTTAAATCTGCAAGAATGCGCACCGGGGGTTTTGACTCTGCAAAATTCACCCCGGGGTATTTTGACCTGCAAGATGCAGCACCGTGGGTTTTGCTGAAAGAATGCAGCTCATGGTATTTGACTCGAAAGAATCAGCCCCGTGGGTATTTGACTCTGCAAAAATGCAGCCCGTGGGTTTTTGACTCGCATAAAATGCGCACTGTGGTATTTGACTCTGCAAAAATGCAGCACCGGGGGGTTTTGACTCCACAAGAATTCAGCCCATGGTATTTGACTCTGCAAAATGCCCCCGGGGGTTTTTTTTGACTCTGCAAGAATGCAGCCCGGGGGTATTTTGACTCCGCAAAAAATGCAGACTCGGGTATTTTACCCGCAAGAATGCAGAAAACCGGGGGGTTTTTTCACTCTGCAAAAATGCAGCCCGTGGGTTTTTTCACTCTGCAAAACGCAGCACCGTGGGTATATGATCTGCAAGAATGCGCCCCAGGTATTTGACTCTCAAGAATGCAGCACCTGGGGTATTTGACTCTGCAAATGCGCCCGGGGGGTATTGACTCTAAAGAAATGCAGCCCGTGGGTTTTACTCTGAAAGATGCGCACCGTGGGTTTTTTCCCCCTTTAATAAAAACTCTGTTTTTTCAACTCCCTTAAACCAACTTGGGGGTTTTAACTCCTTTAAAAAACCCAAAACATTTTTTTTAACTCCCAATAAACAAAATACTTGGGGGTTTTAAAACTCCTTAATAAAACCAACACGGGGGGGGGGGTTTTCAATCCTTAAAAAACAAAACCGGGAATGAACCAAATAATAATAAATAAACACAACACTGTGGGTTTTCAACCCTTAAAAACCCAACATGTTTTTTTTAACCCTTTTAAAAAAACCCTTTAAATATACACACCCCAGGTTTTTTCTGTACTGACCTCGCACACTGATCCAACCACATCACACATATCGATACGAAAATTTTCCCCTTCGAAAGGGGAAAGCGTTACACACCAAGACCCCATTGGGCACGGCACTAATCTGTTTTATAAATTAAGTTAAGTTAAGTAAGTTTATTTACCCCCCTGCTATTCTCGGCTGGCCAAAAATCTATTACAGTTTTACATATATCTGACATTTACTGTCTGAAACCTGTAATTGTAAAAGGGAAAAATAAAAATAAAAAATCATACATCATAAAAAATTATTACTTTCATATGCTTTTCCCAACTGTGTTTGAAAAAACACTGTTATTTGCTACGGATTTTTACATAGTAAATTTAGGGTATAGTACGATATATCTTCCAATGTATCAGATAAAATAAAATATTCACATATTTTCTTTATCCTCATGTTAGGGGTCTAAAAAGGCTGTATCACATGACATTCCGAAATATGTCTCAAAACGTTCGTTTTTTTTTCTTCGTTACACATCTATTCTAGATCTTGCACTTCTTGCACCGTGCGTTGCCAGTACATTCTGAAACCTAACGTATTTGGAAATAACCACTTCCTGTCGGGTTTGATTTTCGTGCCCCCCATGGGAAGGGCTTGCCATCCATCTGATCGTAGTGCCTTATGGTACAGCTTTCAGGCCTTTGACTGTTAATCAGATCTACTATAGATCACTATAGGTAATTCCATCCTCACCCGGACGCTCTTCCTTTGATCAATGCATTGTTCAGTTCCCACCGTGTCTCACAGCCCCTTGGGGGGTCTATCAGAACTCCATCTAAAGGGCAAATTTGCGTGCATTTTAGATTGACTAAGTGATCCTAATATTTGTGGGAATACTCAATTTTGGACGCTCCACCCCATTTTTAGTTGTACAGGTAAAAAAATATAAATCTACTCATCAAAACTTTTATTTTTTCATATTTTTTTTCCCACTGGTTTGAAAAACACTGTTTTTTTGCTTACGGTATTATTACTTTTAAATTTAGGGTATAGTACTATATTTTCCCCAATTTTTCAGATGAAATAAAAATTTTCCCAATGTTTTTATACCTCTTTAAGGGGGTCTGAAAGGCTTTTCACTGACATTCCGGAAAAGTGCTAAACATTTTTTTTGTTTTCTGTTACACAGTCACATCTAATTCATTTGCATTTTTGCACCATGCAGTGGCCAGAAATTTTCGTAACCTAACGTATTCTGGAAATAACCACGTCACACTGTCTGTTTGCTTGGGTGCCCCCATAGGAAGGCTTGCCATCTCTATTTGTTTCGCAGTCCCCTTTGGTACAGCTTTAGGGTAGTTAACAGATCTACTTTTCTTCCTTATGGAACTTTTCAATATATGTCAACCCCAGCAAGGGCATCCAAAGATCTTTTTTCCAAAATTCCTTTCTGCAGGGTTCTTTCGCCAAATTTTCTACGTGGTCGTGCTTGCGTATGCCCAAAAATGAGATGGTATCCATACAAATTAAATGTTGAAATTACTCTCTGTTGCATAGGTTACTTAAACCTTAATGCAACCAAAATTTTTTTCACGCCCCCTCTTTGAAAGAATTTAGCGCCGAAAGCCTTTGAGAGTCCAGAAAACTACTCCAAACCCCTAGACATTAAGAATTCCTTGCGGAGGGGGGTTTCCCTCCACTCCGTTTTTTGTAGTCTGGCCCAGTTTTTTTACCATATTAACTTGATGTTGTGTGGCCATTTTTGATACAGCGCAAACCAAAACCCTTGTTCCAGACGGGGAACGGATCCGTTTGGGGTAACACCTAAAAGCCCAAAACATCGAGAGTTCTTGGTTCCTTTACCCCTTGCTACGCATTTGTTTTTTAAAAAACACTTAGCACCCCGTTTTTTTTTGGTAGACTTTAAAGGGGCACGTCAATGTTAATTTTTTCCAAGGTGGAATGGAGCGCCTTTTGGTATTTTACTAATGGGAAAATTGAGTTTTTTTTAAAAGTTCATGGGGTTTTGTGTATCAGAGGGGGCCGTGGTGATTTGTCACGTCTACTTGCGTATTTTTTTTGTAGTTTTTTTTTGGAAATCTGAGAGATACGAGGTTCTCTCAAAATTTGCCCCAAAATGGGGGAAAAAAATTTCTATCAGAAATGGTGGGAAGTTTATTCTGATCTCGTGTTTACTACTCGGGCTCGAGATAATCATCATACTTCATTTTTTCACTACCCCCCAAAAATCCTATTTCTGATTCCTTACACTGCAACAAGTGCGTGCATGGTATCTACAACTGCGTTATGAAAAAAAGTAAAACAGTCTAGCGACTTACACTGATGCCATGTTCTCTTCCACAAGAACTTTCAAAAGGGTTTTAATTCCTTTCCAGAGTCTCTTCTTTTTGAGAGAGGACCAGGGCTGCTCTTTACATTCACCCAAGATATTTATACTTTTGGCAATGTCAACCCCGGGCCCTATGCGAAAAGTGGGGGGGGGGTATGATATATGGGTTTGAGCCATTGTTTTCCCCAGCGAAATGACTTTCCACACTCATGAGCCCTTTTCTGTGATTTGGAGAATTATTTTCATCCTCTCTTGTTGCTCTGACGCATATGTTTTTAGCATAGCTATAAAGGATTCACCATCCCCAAGTGGGATATCTGCCCCACTTGTGCATGAGGGCTTGAAAAGCATGGGCTGAGAAAATCCCCCTGTGGCTCCCAATTTAAAAGACTGGAATGGAACTTTTCCCCTCCCCTGAAGGGCACTTGCAATCTTTTTCGAGAGATAATTCTAATCCTTCATATCTTTAAAACCCCCGGGTGCCAAACTTACTAATTGTTCTAGGATAACTTCTCTGTTTGCAATGTCAAAGCTGATTAAGGTCAAAAAAAACAGTGTGCTTCCCTGGGTTAGAGTGGGGAAAAGTATCGAAACAATGTTGTGTGTATGTCCCGAGAATCCTACTCTGTGAGTAAATTTTCCTTTAACCTTACCTGAGTCTGTTTAAATTATCCTTTCTTTAAAATTTTTCTACACATGATTTTAAAGATTGGCGGTATTTAAAACAGTGTTTGATTTCGGTATAGGGGTGATTAACTGCTGTCCAGGGGCCGGCAGAAAACCTTGTGACAAACTTAAAATTTTTAGGTGCAAAAGGGGATTACCATGTACCGAGGGTATAAGGGGGAGGACACTATAGGTAATTTCTCCCGGGGCGACGCTTTTCCTTTGATCATTGGGATTGTTTTAGTTCCACCGTGTCTCAGCAAATTTTGGACGCTCCCCCATTGATAAGGGCATACTGCTTGTGAAAGGATGAACCGCTTTTTTTCCCTTAATAAGTGGTCACCGACCCCTTAGGGTTTTTGGAGCGTTTTTAGTTTCTGTTCTTGAAGGTTTCTTTTGGGCGAAATTTTTACCCTATTTTTTTTTTGTAACTGAGTATTACAACACGTATCTCGTTACATTGCAAAGTGGTCAGATTACTCTGTTGCAAGCATGCTTCTGACTTTCCTGACAGCCCTATTACAATCTACCTCCCCCCACCACTGGTTTTCCGTCTGTTCATTCTGTCATTAGATCTGTTTTTTAGAAATTTCGGAACTCTTCGCCATTTTCATTGAATTGACTATCTCCAAAAGTAAATGTCTACATTAGAATCTCCCCCTCATATTGTGCCGTGTTCTGAAGTTGGGGAGTGAATCATCTGAAACTTTCTACACCTTGCTATACTTGTCCAAAAAGAAAAACCCAAGGGTGTTCGAATATGTAAATGCTAACTGCCTTATTGTCTTAATTTCTGCACCAAAATATCGGGATGGTTCACTGACATAAATCAATAGCCTGTCATTCCTGTGTTCGTATAGTGGTAGCCTTAATTCTAGGGGGGGTTTTTACTTTTGTGCTGATGTGAAAAGGTTCTTGTAAAGAGATAACTCAACATTATTGTTATGAATATGTAAAGCAAATCATTAATTCTACGGTTGACACCCCGTATATTCCATGAAGAAAAGTAATTTTTTCTTTTCCCCCATCACATCCTATTTTAACTGATTGGTCAAATTTCGTTTGATGAAACTCTTTAGTCTGCATATTTCTTGTACTGCAAACGTATCTGTGTTTCCTCTTCTTTATTTATCTTTCGCCCCTTTCCGCGATTTATACTATACGCTAAACCTACCTGATAGATTTTTTCCCAGTGTGTCCCCCCAGTTCGGGGGGTTTCCTTGCATCTTCGCAGCGTATTTTTACGGCACTGCGCACTGTTTTCAATGGTCCGTCTTCGTATTTCAACATCCTAAATCATAAAATCATCGAAAGCACATTTTCCCTGTCTAAAGCTCACCTTCGTCGTCGTAAAAAAAATATCAAACCTCATTTGTATTTTCACATCATAAAACACAACGCACATTTTCCCGTCTACACCTCCTTTTGTTGTGCGTAATAATATCGAGACCCATTTTATATTTTTAACATCACTAAATCATAGAAAAGCACATTTTTTTCCCTGTCTACACGCTCACTTTTGTCGTGCATAAAAAATATATAAAAGACCTCATTCGAAATTTTTAACATCCTAAAATCCCCAAAAGCACATTTTTCCCCTTTTAACGACACTTTTGTTCTCCTTATCATTTTTTTTTTAATTCAGCAATCTCTTGCCCCGATGCTTCTTATTTCCCCGGCCGATCCATGTTTTTTCACCAAAGTTTTTTTCCTGTGGGACCATTTCCTAGATGGGAATCCCCCTGGGATTGCGGGAATTCCTGTGGGGTTGGTGGCGTCCAAGGCCCCCGGGTGGGTTTTGTGGGCTGGGCTGGGCATCGCCCCCGCAGTCGATGGGTCCGGTCAGGGCAGGTGGGGGGGGGGCTGCTCGGTGGTTTTTGGGGCAGTTACGTGCCGGGCCGTCCACCTTCCGCTCTGCACCTAACGCCCTCTTCACGATGGTGGCGGCGTCTTCTTGTCGTTGCCTTTCCGTCGTTTCTTGCAGGGCAGTCTTTGCCTGGTGAGCTCCTGCACGACGCACCCCTGTTTCTCCCTGCAATTTTGCTACATGGGCCATAACCTTGACACTTGTAGCAGACACAAACTCTGAGCAACCCCGGTCGAAAGGGCTCGGGTCTATGTATCTTCCAAAGAAATTGGGACTCTTTATTGCGGCTGTTTCCCGCTCCAACAAAGATGACCCGTTCAAGGGGTGTCCGTCCTTTAATCCTTCAGGCTTTAAAAAAAACCCGGGAAAATGCAGTGCTTCCTCAGCGACCGCCTCATTCGGAAACCGGTACCAGTATTCCCCCATTTTTTTCTTTTTTTGGCTGAAAGTCTCTTTGTTCTGCGGAATCCCCGCAAATGTGCCTTAACCTCAGGGCCCATATTGTTTTTTTTCTCGTCGTTACTAGACGTAGCGCGAGGTTCCATCTCCCCCCCACCATGTCAGCGGCCTTCCTCTTGGGGGCGGCAGCTGGGTGACCTCCCTCATCCTCCCTATTTTTCGACGGAAGTCGGCCCTGCGGAAAGGCCTTTTAATTTCCCTCCCGGGGGGCATGGTTTTGCGCTTTTGGGGGCGTCCTGTTTGCTTTTTTGGGCAGGGTTCTGGGTCTTCGGCATGGTTTTCACTTTCTTCCTTCTGGTCTGAACGAGTTGGAACCCTGTTTTCACATCAGGGTCGGCAGTCGAATCCACCGTTCATATCCCTATTTCGGTGGAATCAAACCCCCCTAGATGGAGGGTTAGGGGTTTTTTTGGGACTGCACTGGGGGACATCAAGCCGTCCCGCCATCATCCTGGTAGGACAATAAGGGGGGGGTTGTGCGTCCGCTTCTTAGTTATTAATTCCCTGCGGTCGGGGGCGGGAGGGTACAAACGCCAGGTCAAGTGCTTCACACATACATTCCCAGGTCTCACCAAAGGGCGTTGGGACAAAACCCTGTTACCTTTCACCACACTCAGTATTCGTAATTTTTAAGATGCACTGTTTTTTCTAATTCCCTGACATAAATCCGAACAAATTTGGTGTAGTAACCACACAAACCCCCACGCAAAAACCCCTGGGTTAAAAAACAACTAATTTTAGGGGGGTTTTTTTCCCCCTAAAATCGTCCAGAAAAAAGAGTCCCGATGAAACCTGCTTTGGTGTTACTAGCTTACCACTGTTCCAAGTTTTCTTTCTGAAATGAGTTTTTATTCCCGTAGGTTTTTTTTAGTCTTAAGGAATTCAATAAGGTTGTCACGAGTACTATCCTCTTTTAATATCATAAAACCCCCGACTCCTTTTGTTTCCTTAATATTGTGGGTCACCGACCCCTTAGGTTTTTTGGAGCGTTTTTGAGTTGTTGTTCTTGAAGGTTTCTTTGACACCCAATTTGTATAAACATGACCACTGTTGTCATGTCCATGGAAAATTTTATAAAACTTTTTTACTGTGTATCAAATTTTACCATCATGATACGTATTTTTGTATCTCAGGTAAGGGGGTAGAAAATTTTTACCCATTTGTTTTTTGTAGATGAGTATTACAACAGTGTACTCTTACTATTGCAAAGTGTCATTGTCATTTTGTCCTTTTCGTTTTTCTTGTAGGGCAGTCCTTTGCCCGGGGACTTCTACACAGAACAAACCCCTGTTTCCCCTTCCTGCAAAAATTTGCTACATGGGCCTAACCCGACCTTGTACAACTCAAACCCCTGGCACCATGTCGAATGGAGCTCGGCTCTTGTATCTTCCAAAAAATTGGTATCTTTTGGGGACGGCTGTTCCCGCTCCATACAATAAAGGCCTGTTCAAGCTGTCCGTCCTTTTGATCCTCCGGCTTTAAAAACACCCGAAGATGCAGTGCTTTCCTCAGCGGGGCCCTCCTTCGGGACCTGGTAACCGGTATCCCGTATTTTTTCTTTTTTGGCTGGTTTTTTCTGCAGGGAGATCCCACAACAGTCCCATTAACCATCATGGCCACATATTGTTTTGTTCCCGTCTTACATAGCCCGTAGCGTGAGGATATCCACTCCCCTGCAACATGTCAAGTGGGCCTTCCTCTTGGAGGAGCGGCGCTGGCTAACCTCCCTCATCCACCTTATTTTATCGACGGAAACCCTGTCCTCCGAAAGGCTAGTCTAATGTACCTCTCCCGGGGGGCGATGGTTCGCGCTTTTTGGTCGTCCCATTTGCTTTTCTCAGTCAGGTTGCTGGTGTCATTCGGCATGGTTTTTTACTTTCTTCCCTTTTGGTATGAACGTGTTTTGGGAAACCCTCGTATCAGCATCAGAAATCGGCAGTCGAATCCACATCGTTCATATCCCTATGTTCGGTGGAATCAATCCCTCCATAGGTGGAGGGTTGAGGGGGTGTTAGTTGGCCCCTGGGGGGCATCGACATGTCCACACCTCATCCATGGTAGGGCAGTGAGGGGGTGGTTTTTCCCGTCCCGCTTCTTAGTTGTTAATTCCCTGCGGTCGGGCCCGGGGAGGGGGCGAGCGCCAGGTCAAGTGTTGTCACACATACATTCACCAATCTCGGGCCAACGGTCGTTCGTACAGGACCCTGTTACTTAGCACCACACTCACATTCGTAATTTTTACTAAGCCTGTTTTTTTTTAGATTCCCTGACCACAAAATCCGACACAATTTTTGGGGTATGTACACCCACACAGCACACTCACCTCTGGGTATAAAGGGGTGGGGGGTTTATCCCCGGGGGTTTTAAACCCTCCGTCCCCCGACAGGGATATACCTCACCGTCGACTCCGTGTTAGGTCGTCTTGGTAATTAGCACCCCTTTTCGTTTGACTGTGGCCGCCGAAGAACGCCTATAATTTGTTGTTGGGTGTGGGGTGACTGATACCACTGTGCAAAGACTCGCTTAAAGGGTTTATTCAGTAGCGGGCAAACCTGTTTTAAATTAATACATCGATTATAGAAATGCATACTACAATGCATAAAACCACTAAAAACAGCATATATTAGATTATAAGATAAAGAACTTCCTACAATATTGGATACATACGCATTGTGGAAAAGTCAGAATGTCAGCTGATTCCATTTTTGCTATGGGCGTCTTGAACAGAAACGGAGGTTCTCCTCGAACTTGCCCTCACCCTTTAAACATACATATGCATGACGTCAAGTAACATTCTACTTCAATGTTATACATTAGTTGGGTCACGATCCCACTATCCCCCAGCATCGATCACATGAAAAGCCACCATCACTTCCTAGGGAACAACCCCTCACACAAACAAATTCTTTACAGGTCAGCTCTTATGGCTGATACAACCATGTGTTGAACCCGGCGGTCACAACCGACTAGGCCTCCTCGAGGAGGTTGTGACACAGAAGATGAATTTTATACAATACAAACCTCTCCGATTGCAGTGTTACAGAATAAGTGATATACAGAATATATTATACACCATAAAATTAAGTATGTGATAACCACAGCGGCTACAATGTATATATATATAGATAGATAGATATATAGATAAATATATATTATACATATATGTGTATATATACGCATCATATATATGTATATATATATATATATATTTTATATATGTATATGTATATATTTATTATAAATATATATATATATGTGCCCTGTCCCACAAGGACGTTGGCGATCATGGATTTTCCATGATTTTCTAGGCAGTTTAGAGCGGTGGTTTGCTGTTGCCTTCCGCCCGGTGTTTTTATCGAGTCACCATCTCTATTTACCCAGTTTCGGGGCCCCCGGCACTGATTTGGGCTGGCTTGCCCACCCAGTGGCTAGGTAGGCAATCGAGGTGAAGGTCCTTGCCCAAGGGAACAACGCGCCGGCCGGTGACTCGAACCCTCGAACTCAGATTGCCGTCGTGACAGTCTTGAGTCCGATGCTCTAACCACATACATACATATATATATATATATATATATATATATATATTTTATATATATATATATATATATATGTGTGTGTGTGTGTGTGTGAGTGTGAGTGTGAGTGTGAGTGTGAGTGTGAGTGTGAGTGTGAGGGTGAGGGTGAGGGTGAGGGTGAGGGTGAGGGTGAGGGTGAGGGTGAGTGTGTGTGTGTGTGTATGTATATATATATAATTTATATATTTATATAATTATATATATATAAAATTATATATATAAAATAAAGGAAATTAAACGTGAATTTCTGTCATACATTAATTGTTATTGGCAATCTTCACAGACTTTCAAAGTACTTTTTTCTATTTTTGTCTATCATTAATTCAAAAAGGTAACCCCATCGTTTTCCCTAGAAATAAGCGACGTATGTTTTGTTTTTTAAAAGGGAAAAAATCACATTTTCTACAATACATGAAACGTTAAAGAACAAATAGTAATCACAATAAAGAGGAAATTGGGTTTATTTTGCAATTCATAAAAAATAGCTGTTTCAAATTGGCCATGCAATGTATCGATATTTCAATTTTTGATACATTTTGAGGAAAACATCATAGCAATACCGATAAAACGATCCCATTACTGAGCACCTAAGGCAATACTGATACAAATACAAACGTATCAATCGGTATCGCGAAAATTGCACCCCCCCCCCCCCCCCCAAACCCCTTCCCTTGCTCGTTTCCTTCGGGGGAGGGTAGGAGACCCGCTGTAGAGAATCGCCCCTACCTTAATCCTCAGCTAATTTTGCATGTTTTTTCCTTCTCTTCTTCATCCACTTATTCTAGCCTTTCTTCATTTTTACCCCTTTTCCCCTTTTACTTTGTAAAACTGCTGTGTGCCCTTTTGATGTCTGCCACATCTTTTTGTTTCCATTGACTATTGAAATTTACTAACGACAGTAGATACAAACGGGGACAGATTTTTCAAAAATAATTAAATAATCGCGATACTGCTCATCTCTGAGTATTACAGTGAAATAAAAAAAAATTAATACTAATTTTAAATACAATATATTCTTTGCATAATTTGTATGAGAATCCTCGTTTGATTCTCGTGACCTCCCCCGGGATGGCATCATGGTTGAGTACTTGGGCTTTGTTTATCACCTTGCATGCTAAAGCTCACACGGAAACGCAACATACGGGAAGAAGTGTGATGGGCCCCATAGTTTTTTATATTGCTTAACGATATAAAACCTCAGGAGCAAGATTGGCGCTTAAAACCAACGCAAGCGAAAGTTGGGAAGGCAAGGTCTGTATAAATATCTACTTATATAGATATTGGGGGGAAGATAAGGTAAGTACTTAACAAAAAGATGATCTAGAAATACTTTTATTGAATTTTGGGGGGTTTCAGAGATTGGGGGTATAATATTTAATGCCCATAACCCTGGGTGCGGTTTCTAGGAAAAAATGAACCAACATTTTATAAAAAAATAAAATTTTATAATCAACATTTTTTTTCCTACCAAATTTTGACGGGGTAAGAGGACCCTTGGGGCTTCTTACCCTTTAACTTTAAGACGGAGAAAAACATTCTTATTAACATAAATAACACACACACAAATCTTCCTCACCATCTACTGCACATTGCTGATGTGCCCATCTATTCCAAATGGCACAATCCCTCCCGTCTCCTCTCGCAGAATTACCAATCGAATCATTCCAATACAACCAGAGGTGAATCTCCATCTCCATCCCCACCGTCACTGTCATGAGCTAAGGATGGCCCAGCTTTAGCGTGGTTTGCCTTTTTGCTGTGTCATGCTGTTGTTAGGGTCTTTTTGATGTAGCTGCTTGTTTCTCTTTCTTCTTTCCCTTTTTCCCATGGGTTCTTTTTTTACCCCAAGTAAATATTCAGTCTGGAAATATTTACCAAAAATCCATGATTTGCATACCATTTTTATGGCAGATTTAACATGTACACGAAACATGGACTTTCCCAAACATAAGCAGCAATCACTATAACTAATATTGCCAATACAAAAACTCCAGTTTCTTACCTTGTGCACACACAAAGGAACTTCCTCCTGGAGACAAATTTTGCGACTGAGAGTGACGCCACTAGAATGACTCACTTTTGGGTAATGGGAGGGTTTTAAGAGCTAAACCCCTCGTAATTTCTACTTGAAATTACAGGGGGTTCCATCTCACCCCATGGGTCCGTCTTACCCCCCCTTTCCCCCTTTACTTTAATGTCGCACCAAACTTTGGTATAACACTCATTCACCTACTGACATCAGCAGAATATAATTTCAACCGCGCTATATGTTTTTGTTTTGTTTTTCACCGTGTACCTATTTTCAGCGTCACAACGAAAGTAGGGATACCACGCAAATTTTCCCGCAAAAGTCGCTTTAGTCTATAAACTCACTGATCACTTTTGCATTTCTTTTTCAGTCACTGATCTCCAAACTTATTTAAAACAATAAAGCCTCATTTTTTGATATGGAAAACACAGATTGGCACCGTCGGTGAAGGTTAGTTGTAATTAGAAGAAATTATGAATCGATTACAGAATGCACAAAGTACAAGAACTACTGGAGTGACACCGAAATATCTCTATCTCCCCAGCAAACTACCCTATCTAAAACAAAAATGGGTCAGATTGTGGAGGAAACTTACTCGCCTGCCTCACGGACTATGATGCGATATCAGTACAGTGCTACTTCATTCCTCTCAGAGGTCATCGTAAGAACCCCACTAACACTGCCAAAATTACTTTCCGTAGACATGACCTTTCCCTTAATGTTTACATTGGTGGAGAAGCCCTCTATGTGCCCAACTTGGTCATACTCGATCAAAGTGCTCTGCACAGTCACGCACATGTGTCGACTGTGGTGGCCCCCATAATGTATTTTATAGGAGCTGCCCCACCAACAAATTTGAGTCTGAGGTGGCAACTCTCAGATTCAGACTTGGACTCACTCTACTTGAAGCCAGACAGGGAGCACGTCGACGAGTATTTTCTCTTACTCCCTACTCCAGTAATATCGTTCGTTCTGCCCCTCTGCTCCCTCCCAAGATGTTCCTACACCTTCCCCTATACCTATTCCTCCTACATCTTACTTCCCCACTTCTACCTCCTACCTTACCCAGTCATATTCTTTTGCCATTCTAAATCCAGACACTCCATTTTCTTCTGCAGCCCGAACACCCCCTCTCCCTCCCTGTAAAAGGCTATCATCCTTAGTACAATGGTGAACAGAGGGTAGTTATACTTGTTAACGGCTTGACTCTTTATTTCTGAGAGTGACCCACGCAGTATAAGAACACGACATGTTTAGTTATACGGGTTTATCGGGCCGCGGGGGAGGTCACGGTCAGCTGCCCGGAAAGGGAGAGGGCGGAGCTGACCTTAGCGCGGTGGTAGCTTAGCACGAACTCCCGGTCAACGAGGTCAGATATAAAATGTGACCTCCCCCCTCGCTGAGCGGGGGGTTTCTTTTTTGTGACATTTGGATCCACTTTGAAAACAGCCACGTGGTCCACTGGTAACCGAAATAGAATTATCCACATCCTGTAACAGAAATAGAATTATCCGCATATTTTTGTTTCGCCACCTACTCGCGCCTCGCCCTCGAGGCGCCTTAAAAGGGGTGACCTAACTTGGCGGGTCGTCTCGTTCTCTTTGCGTTGTCCTGGTTCAACTTCGTGGCTGCTCGTCCATGTTGTCCTCATCCTCCTGGTCCCTGGTGAATCTGCTCGTCCTCGATTATCCATGTCCTCGAAAGTCTCGCCAGGTCCTCCTGACTTCAGATTCGTCTTGACCTCCTCGTAGTCCTGGCCCAGGCCTACTCGGCGGCGTCCTCGTCCACACGTCCTCACAATCTCGTCCAGGTCCTTCTCGCGTCCACACGTCCTCGAAATCTTCGTCCGGATCTACGGGCGTCGGGGCAGGGGAGGCATCTCAGGGCGGCTTAACCTGCGCTACGAGCTCCTGGATTTGACCGGATCTGCAGGCGTCCGCCAGGCGTCCCCTATCACCGCATTCTGGGGCGACTGGTACCTGCGGCAAAGGTGCTGGTTCGCTGGATCTACGGGGAGTCCGGCAGGCAACGCCCGTCCACTACAATGGGACGGCTTTAACACATTTTCTGACGAAATCCTGGTCCGTGGGCCTATGGCGATCTTCGATGACGTCCCTTCTCACAGCATCCTAAGGGTCCTCCCTGGGTGCCGTATCGTCCGACTGCAATATAAAGTGGGGGGCCCAGATCATACACGTAAGGGCCAGAGTAAAGAAAAAGAAAGGCAACAGAAAAGATGGGGTGGAAATTACCACTAGCCGGTTATTCAAACCCAATTTACGGTTTTTTAATGTTGGTTTTTAACTTATTTTCGTCTTTTTTTTTTCATTTTGTGTTTATTTTCACAAAGGAAAAGAAGAAAATAGAAGAGGGAGATGTCAGTAGCGGTCCGCATAGACCCTATTTGAACTACCAACCATCTCTGATAGATATGAGAATAGATAAGGGAACGACATCGGCGATCCGCGAAGATCTATTTGAACCATAGTCCGTCACACAGATAAAATAAAATGTAACTTGTACTTTATGTACGAACCCTCGTCACGACGGACAAAATTGCGGCTAAAGAGATACATAATAAATCTTTACGCCGGCACTAAGACAAAACCAGCCCTATTAATGAAAAGGGTCAGTGTCTTTTGTCCTTCGTGTGTGGAGTGAGGTGAAGGTGTGTGTGTATGCTGTGGTGAGTGACAGCTAGCGTTAATGAGAGGGGAAAGGGGAGTGACCTCACACAGAGAATGAATCACAAACACGAATATTAGCGTTCACTATAAAAAACTGAAGTAATTAGCAATGCTAGCTATTTAAGATTATTTCAACTACCACATTGAATTCAACCCTATAATGATATGCGACAGAATGTACGCATGAATGAATGGTGACATGAAAAAAAATTCGCCAATTTTTTTTTCAATCAAATCTTCTCGGGGGCGAAAATCTGAAATGCCGAGGTACATGTCTAGCTTTGCACGTCAGACTTCAATAAAACTCAATAACGGGGGGATCCTATACCCAAATGCCGTATATGACTGAAGCGACTTGAGCCAGGAATATAAAAACCCTGCTCTCTTCTGCTATCTGTAATGGGCGCTCGCAAAATTCCCGAAGGATATAAAGAATTTTTACGAAACACACAAACGCTTGGGGTACCCAAAACATGCAAGCGACTTCAAGAGGGTGAGAAAAAGGGGTGATTAATAAGCGAATAATGATTCTAGCTTAAACGCTAGTCCTACATTAATTAACGGACATAAAACCGGGGTCCACTGACTCAAAGGGAGCCGAACGAACGAATAACTTCGGTTTACTTGCACCTACTTTCAAACGACAGAGCGCAAATCTATTAGGCGTTTACGCAACCCCGGGGCAATATCGGGCAATCCTGTGCACTATATAAGGGGGGAAGATCCTACGCTATATCCAAATAATACAATTTTGTTACCCGCTTCGCTCTAGCGCCGATAGAACGTGTCACCAAAAGCAATGTAACAATGATTGTTTGCTTCCAAATTAGAGGGAACCAAGTGTCATCTGACCCTACCCACGCCGCCACCGACCGGGGAAAAAAGAAAGTGAGGGCAGGTCAAGACAGGAAACGAGCTTTTCTCTTCCCAAGTGACCATAAGCGAAAAAGGAAGGTCAGGTCGGGCACGAGGGTTA
>NC_051421.1:795504-798004 GCF_015228065.2 Penaeus monodon | reverse complement strand
TTTTTTTTATCTATTTTATATTAAAAATTTTTTTTAAAATATTAATATTTTTATATTAAAAACCCCTCACTAGTGACCATTATGGCACTAAAACTACCCTCTGGATGTGGCCCCCCAATACCCCGACCGAATCCAAGATGGGAAAAAAAACAGGCCAAATGGCAGGCGTTCCAGAAAGCCTTGGCCCGTTGTCTGAGAAAAATAACCCAACAAACGAAAAAGGGAAATGCTACAAATCAGCTTGTAAAAAGCCATTTAGAGGCGCCTCACTGCCATAACCCCAAACTCGGCCCCGGGGCTAGGATCCCCAAAAAAACGCCTGGTACTTCAATCGGATCAGGGGGGGTCAACCACAGGGTTTTAAAATGTGCCAAAACTTTCCGAAGGCAAGAAACCCCGACAACCTAGCCCCCTAAGGGGGCTTCAGGATCCAAAACTGCCAGCAATGGGCAGGAAAAATGGGTGGGGAAAGGTTTTGAGTCCCTTTGATCACTCCACTTCTCAGACTATGGCACGGGTCAAGCGAGCCACCAGCCCCCAGCCCAGATGCAGCCCCCAACCCCCGTCCCGAGGCCGACTCGCTATTTTTCAAACAAGCCATCTCCCGAAAACCAAGGGCTTGGGCCAATTAAAAACCCTTTTCAGGTCAAGGAATATTGCCACAGATGTGCCCGTGCTTATTGTGCTCAAGAGCGTGGCTATGCTGTGCACTGTGCTCATGCCCCGGGTAAACCCCGTGGAGGTGTTCGTGTGGGGTCCCATTTTTCCATCGGAGCCGGTTTCAGTACCATCCTCTCGGCCGTCTTGGGCCAGACAGCTGAGGAGAGAGAGGGGGCGGTACTTCCCCCCGCTCCTTTGGTTTAGGGATGGGAACTATGGTAGCCCTTTTCCCAAACTCTGGGGTAGGGGAAGTTTCCCAGGACCTGTTGATGATTGCAGGAATGCAAGCTCACCTACCGGTCCCAGGTGGGAAATGATGGGGTACGAGATCCCGGGGCTGGTTGGACTGGCTTTATATGCATCTCTTATTTTCCCTCAGAGAAAAGATAACGTCTGAGTTATCGGGTTGGCTGCCCTTTCTCTGATGTGAGCAAGTCTGTCTGGTTGTAGGCGTTCTTGTCTTGCCCTCAGTTCGGCTGGCAGGCTGTTTGCTGCTCGTTCTCGCAGAGAACTCGAGCGCCAGTCTTTGGCCTCTGACTGGGGTCGTGGTGCGTGCATCTCGGGTTTGAGCGGCTGGTGGCTCGCTTGACCCGTTGCCATAGCTCTGAGAGAGTGGTATGGTGATCAAAAGGGACTCACACCATTCCAGCCACTTTTCCCTGCCTCACTCTGCTGGCAGTTTCCTTGGCATCCCTGACAGCCTCCCTTAGGAGGGCTAGGTTTCGGGGTTCTTTGCCTTCGGAAATGTTTTTGGCACATATTTTACCTGTGGTTGACCTCCCTGATCTCCCTCATTGAAGTACCGGCGTCTTTGTACTCCTGGACCCAGTCCGATTTTGGGTATGGGTCATGAGGCTGCCTCATCAATGGGATTTACAGTCTGTTTAGACTTCCACATTTTCGCTTTTGTGGGTTCATTGCTTTCAACAAGGGGGCAAGGCGTTCTGGAACGCCTGCCAGTTTTGGGCCCTTTTCTGTTTTTTTATCTTGGTTCGGTTCGTGGTATTTCGGCTGGGCCCTATCCATGAGGGTAGTTATAGTGCCATAATGGTCACTAGTGACGGTCTCACTCGACACGCCGGGGGCCAATCCTCTCCACCACGGTCGCAGGGCCAGGGGGGGGGTCTTTTGGCCCCCCTCTGACATCGTTGGCTCCTGGCTGTTGAGGAACGATCCGGGGAATGTCTCAGCCATTGGCTAGTGTAACCACGCAATCCTGTGCCCTCAGGAGGCCCCGGATTGTGTGCATTGAAGGGGCTCCCCCTATTTATCAACTCGGGTCGTGTCGGAGAAGCACATACTGGCTGATTTTCTAAGCTACTACATGTGGGCCCCGCTGACACATTGCTTGGGTGGCCCCGGCCAGTTGGTCTGGCGGCCCAAGAGATTCAACACTCACATACAGTGGCGCATTGGAGCAAGATTAGTTGTTTACATCATAGGCCTCTTTTGCCATCGGGGGCCTGCACGGCCGTGAAAACCACGGAAAAGCAACACTTTGCTGTAGGTCTCCTGGCTACGTGCATGCTCCTTTGGACGCACTTGCTGGAGGGCTGCTCCTTGATGAGGGCCCGGATGTCCCTGGAGAACGAAACTTCTGATTGGGTGCCTGAGTCAAATTGAAGTTCATCAGAGCTCGGCATTGTTCGGCCGAGTTTCCGTGAATCCACTGCTTGAGGGGGCTGTCACTTCCTGGTCACTGGGGTGGAGCTTTGGGTTCTGACCTTTTGATTTGGTTTTTTGGAGCTGGCAATTGTGGCCATTGCCTTGGGGGTCTTGATTTCCCGGGGCAGGGAATCCCGTCCCTGGGGGGTGAGGGAGCTGGGTGCTTGAGGATTTG
>NC_051421.1:769712-795404 GCF_015228065.2 Penaeus monodon | reverse complement strand
CCGAACGCCTCAAAACCAGACAGTGCTAATGTGGTTATTGCCAGAATACGTTTAGGTTACAGCAATGTACTGGCAACGCACGGTGCCAAGGAAGTGCAGATGAATCTAGATATAGACTGTGTACACGAAGAAAACAAAACGAACGTTTGAGCACTATATTTCGGAATGTCATGTGATACAGCCTTTCAGACCACATAACATGAGGTATAAAGACACTATGTGAAATAATTTCATTTTATCTGATATATTGGAAGATATACTCGTACTATACCCTAAATTTACTATGTAATAACTACCGTAGCAAATAACAGTGTTATTCAAACAAGAGTGGCAAAAGCATATGAAAGTAATAATTTTTGTATGATGTATGATTTATATTTCTATTTTATCTTGTACAATTACAGTCGGGTACAGACTTACGTAAATGTCAGAATATGTTAAAACTGTAATCATGATGGGCCCCGAATGCCCACGAAGAATAGCCAGGGTGGTAAATAAACTTACTTAACTTAACTTAACTTATAAAACAGATGTAGTGTCCGTGCCCCACTGTTGGTGTTCTTGTGTGTGTAACGCTTCACTCTACGAAGGGGAAAATTGCGATATCGATATAGTGTGATGTGTTGGACTCAGTGTGCGAGGTCAGTACAGTAAAAATCCATGGTGTTGTGTATATTAAGTTGTGTTTATTAAGGAGTTAAAAACCCACAGTGTTGTGTTTATTAAGGAGTTGAAAACCCACAGAGTTGTGTTTATTAAAGGGTGAAAAACCCACGGTGCTGCATTCTTGCAGAGTGAAATTACCCATGGTGCTGCCCATTCTTGCAGAGTCATCTACCCACGGTGCTGCATTCTTCGGAGCAAAATACCCATGGCGCATGCATTCTGCAGAGGTCAAAATACCCACAGTGCTGCATTTCTTGCAGAGTCCAAATACCCACGGTGTTTGCATTCTTGCAGGAGTCAAATACCCACGGGTTGCATTCTTGCAGGGCAAATACCCATGGTGTGCATTCTTGCAAAGCAAATACACAACGGGCTGCCTTCTTGTATAGCCAAAATACCCATGGTGCTGCCTTCTTGCAGAGTCAAAATACCCACACGGCCCGCTGCATTCTTGCAGAGCAAATAACCATGGTGCTGGAATTCTGCGAGTCAAATACCACGGTTGACTGCATTCTTGCAGAGTACAAATACCCGACGGGCGCTGCTTTCTTGCAGTCAAATACACGGTGCTGCATTCTTGCAAGAGTCCAATTACCCACGTGTTGCATTCTGCAGAGCAAATACCCACGGCGCAGCATGCTTGCAGTCAATACCCACGGTGCTGCAATCTTGCAGAGTCCAAATACCCACGGTGTTGCATTCTGCAGAGTCAAAGGACCCATGGGGCTGCATTCTTGTGGAGTCAAATACCCACTGTGCCGACTTCGGTGGAGTCATGCCCCACGGTGCTGCATTCCGCAGAGTGAAAAAAACCCACGGTGCTGCATTCTGCCACAGTGAAAAAAACCACAGTGCCTGGCATTCTTGCAGAGTGAAAAAACACACTGTGCTGCATTCTTGCAGAATGAAAAACCACGGTGCTGCATTCTTGCAGAGTGAAAACCCACGTGCTGCACTCTGCGACAGAAGAGAAAAAACCCACGGTACTGCACTCTTGCAGAGTCCCAAAAACCCATGATGTTGCACGTTTATACAAGGTGTTAAAAACACCACGGTGCTTCATGACTAAAACAGGAACCACACGGTGTGATCAGATGTCCAGGAGACGCATCTCTCCAGCTGGAAATAGTCGGTGGACGCAAGAAATGATGGAGAGGGAATAGACACTGTTAGCGACGATGTTGTGTGGAACGGACAAGAGATAAGAGTCTGAAAATCGCGAACCTGATGGTGAAAGAACAGGTGAAGATACGCCTCCGCAACTCTTGGTCGGAATGTCGAAAGGAGAATAGAAGCCCCCAGGGTCTAATATTATCAACTCTGGTTGAATGGACTCTTCTTAGTCCAATGAGCGGAAGTTCTACCCCTGTCATCATACTTGCCCAGTGTGAGCACCAATCAGAAAGTTGTATGGCCAAAATCTGTAATCCTATGGAGTGCCGTCATGGGGGAATAAAGGGGACTCTGGAGAGACCTTGTGAGGAAGGAAAGCCATAAGGAGTCTGCTTCAGAATCTTTGAGTGACGACAATGGCAATAAAAAACGGAAATCAAGGCAACGAAAAATGCACTACATCAGAATCCACAAGTGATTAGGATAGCTGCTCAGACACTGAATCCAGAAAATCATCAAGCACGACGAAAAACGGTGGAGATCTAAACGACTTCGAAACACACAGCACTACTGAAACTCAAGTGGATGATGGTGCCATGATAGGACACCGGCCCAAACGAAACACTCGCAATCCAGAAGAAACCGCTCCCGCTCAAAACCATCCGATCAAGGTGCTGACAAAAAAAAAAAAAAAAAATAGTGGAGGTAATACAAAATGTTTGCAAAACTTCCCAAGCTAAATGGTATCAGTCGAGGGAGTAATGGCTTTCCGGAGTTGGTTGAGCAGAAAGTACTTTGCAACCTTCTATGCCCCCACAGGTAAAACTGAACCGCTTATTGGACCTTTGCAATATTGCAAGGTGAAAAGGTACATACCCACTGTAGGGGGACCTGACCAAAGAAGGAGGGCTTAAAAGCTGCACTAAAAATCCTTGATACGAAATATGGAGATAAAAATCTGTACTGAGTCGCATAGAAGTAGAGCAAAACAAGCGGGCCACAGGTGAGGGAAAGTGACCATAAGGTCATACTTCGGAGTGTGGCTAAATCTGATGTTCCCATATTATTTTGCAAAGAAAATTGGAAGCTGAGCCATATTGACAACCCACATGTGGTAGAAGTGCTGGTGGACGAATGGACGATCTATCCAATACTCCAGTGGCATGCCCTTGTGACTGCAAAAAGCGCATCAAAGGATCATCGTTTGAAAAAACGTAAGAAATTTCTACAGGAGATGGACGCTTCACGTAGCAGGCGTGCCCACAACGACTCTGGCATTTTCCAAGGCCCATTTTCCGTGATGCAAGTGAAGCGAGAAGTGTAGGGTCGTGGATACCGTAACAGCTACCCAGATGAAGGCATGGTCCATGCAAAACAAACAAGCTAAAGATGTAGGGCTATTCACTAAAAAACTAATGTTGAAACCCTGGAAACGAGGTAATCAGTGTTTGTGTACAGAGCCCCACCCATTTTTTATGTGCTCTGGATTCAAGATATCACTCAGCCCTGTAAGCGGCATTTCACACGCTTAGATTATTTGTGGCCCAATTTGAGGTGGACTGATACCACTGCGTTGTACTCGCTTCACCAAATTTAGTGGAATGTGGTCAAACTGTAATCAATAATATAAACAATCAAATCCACTGTCACAATTAGATTACGTTAACTTACAATATATCTAAACCTGCGCTGATTACTATTACAACCGGAGAGTCTATATGTTACACGTTTTCCAAGTATCTTCTATATTATAAAAAATAAATTGTAAAAGGATGTACATGTGCAAATGATATCTCATTTATACATTAATGTGTTTCATATGTATGCATAGCGGGAACAGGTCAAGGCCTTAATAAAGTCTCCAGTATCGTCCTTATGTTACGTGTTGTCAGGCCTGTGTAACTCTTGAACTGCCCTACACACCACTGTGGCCCCCTCGTGAGGCTCCACCCTCAATAAATTCTGTGAACACAAGGGTCAAGGCGTCCCTTGTCGTGGCCACGTGGAAACCATTAAACCCGAGTTGGTCTGGGATCTTGGAGAGGGATGATAGTGGTTGCACCGTCACACTGCTGATGCAGCGGCTACAAGCCCGGAGCATCGCCAAAAAATGTAGTGACAGCTCAGAGGAGATGCTTCATATGCCTTAGGGGACAACCACCTATATAAAGCAGTAAGGCGGAAACCACGGAACAGTTAGGGCTTTGGAGGAAAGCATTCAAGGTGGTTACATATACTCAAAGTGCCTCCCAAAATAATGGTGAAAATGCAAGATTGGACAGACTGTTGAAACTTCGGCCTCACAGCAAACCAATGACAAAGCGGCCATTCAGGAGACACGGACCGCCATGGGTGGAAAGCTGTAAGGAGGGAGGTGGCCCTCCCCATTTAGTTTCAAGTGATGTACAGCTGCTGAGGCCACAACGATGGTCAAACCCTGATGACATGGTGCATTGCTGGACTCTTTCTGTTTGCCATCAAGTAGTAGAAATGCTTTGGCCAAAGGAGGAAGAGACAACCAGGATTACTACACTGACACAGGAAACTTACAATGGGACACAAACAGGTTGATCTCATGGTCAAGGGAATGTACAAATGAAAGAATACCACTATGCGGACTCTGTCAGTTGAATGTCCCGACTCCTTCCATGAAAGGTCTGATCAAAGTAGAAGTGGAGCAAGCCAAATTGACACGAACCGCCCGCTGGGCCACACTAACGAGACCTGGTTATTCCTACTCAAGCAAATCCACCAGACTGGGGCATCGGCTTACTGATTCGGGCAGGGAGATGCTCCTCTTTTGCCTCTGGAGGTTTAGAAGGGGGAGAGGAGGTGAAACCTTTGCTGTTAGGACAAATTAGGCCAATGGCAGTTACCTGTCCGGTGAGAGCAGGTCACTGGGAGCAAATCAAATTTGAGACCTACATAAGTGACAGTTCACTGCACCGCAGCACGAGACCATGTTTGGATGATCAAGCTAAACAAAAAACTTTGGGATCCTCAGAGAACGAGAGCACACAAATGAAAAGGGAAGATCAGTGAGGACTATCAAGTACTACATTTATGGGACCAAAGAGGGTAACCAGGTGACGGACATTCATGAATTCCCAAGGACCAATTGGATAATGGTGAAAAGACGGACTGTTGGCCTGAAAAAACGCCTTCAAAGGGATGAAACCCTGAAGGCTAAATATGTAGCAGAAATTTAGAAGGTACTCCAAGAAAGGACATACTGAGCAGGGGCAAAGGGAGTAGGACCGCCAGGGAAGGAACATGGTACCTACCACACCAATGGTAGTCATTCCTAGCCAAACCTGAGAAAATACGCATAAGTTTTCGGACTATGCTGCTTCCTTTGAAGGCACCACCCTAAATAAACAGGTCATGCAAGGGCCCGGACTTGATGCATGACCTGATGGGCATTACTGCTCCGGTTTAGAGAAAGAAGAGTTGCAGTAGCTGCTGATAGCAAGGCATATTTCACCAGGTTAAAGGGCACTCAAGGATCGTGAATTATAAGGTTCTTATCAGTGGCTGAAGGGAGATTTCTCTGTGAGGCCAAAAGTATATTCATGAGGGTGCATTACTATGGAGGTGTTTGGAGCCCCGCATGGCATCATTTGCCTCCTAAGAACACTATCCTAAAACCAAATTAGCAGATGTAAGGGAACTTCTAGGAGATGACCCTGTCGGAATGAAAGCAATGGCTCAGTCACCAGCAAAGCAGTTGAAGGACCACCTAAAAACACCAGCGGGCTTTCACTTAACTAAGTGATGTCAAACTAAAAAGAGTTATTACTGCAATCCCACACGAGGACAGGAGTCCTCCTGTTAAAGAATGATCTGACGAAACAGGACCTACCAAACTGACCGAGCCTTGGGGGTCCTGTGGAGCCTTAAAGAATGATGTGCTTCAGATCAGAGTAAAAACTGTTCAGGACCAGCCGATCTCAAAGAGGTATGCCTAAGGCATTATGGGGTCAGTAATGGACCCCGCTCGGCATGTAGCACCATTCCACGGTGAGAGAAAGATGATCTACAAGAGGAGGAGACGTCATAGAGGATGGGATGAAGAGCTTGGCTCACAGAATTCCATAAAAATGGAATGCATGGCTCAGTGAATTAAGGGAATTGGAAGGCTTCTGCATCAATAGGTGCATAGTGCCTATTGAATCTGGGAAAAATCGGAACAGGGTGCAAGTTACATAATTTCTGTGATGCATCACAAAGCTTCTGCAGCCGTTTCTTACTGAGGATACAAGATGGTCGGGTCAGAACTCACTGTACTAGCATGTGGCCAAGAACAAGATGGCTCCAATTAAAAAGACAACCACCAGCCCCAGGCTGGAGTTGTCGGCAGCAGTCCTGGCAGCCACATCAGATGCAAAGTTACGGAAGGCTCTCTCTTTGCCTATTGATGACTCTAGACTATATGATAGTACTATTGTTCTGCAGTAAACATGAACAACTCCCGTGATTAAACATTCCTTGCGAATCAAGTGGGGATTATACAACCAAAAATTCATCTCCCCAAACACGGGAGACATGTAAGCTCAGAAGCTCAACACAGTGATTTCGCTTCCAGAGGGTCTATCAAGCTATAGATGTTAATGCAAAGGAAGGATTGGAAGAAGGGGCAGAATTTCCCCTCTTACCTGAAGCTCGGACCTCCTCCACAGAAACTTCCTGGGATTCAACATGATGATCCTGAAGTAAGAAATTATGACTACTATCCATTTACAGCTGGCACAAGGACAAATGGCACCTGTGGACCCACTGTTTAAGGAATTCCTCGGTGGTACAAGCTGCAAAGAATGTAGCAAGCTACGTAGTTCTGTTCAGCATGCAGAAGGAAAGTCTTACACACCAGGACTCTAACCTCAGTGTTATAGAGATCAAAAGCAAGGTGGTTATCATCAGACAAGTGCAAAGGACCACTGTTTGTTGGAATATTAAGAAAAAAAAAAAAAAATTGAAGGCAAGCCGCCTTTATCGTCTGGAAACCCCACTTGGAATGGATCCAGGGTATTTTACGGTGGTGGTCGGAGAGTCGCTTGAATATATTGGACCACAATTCTAAAAGGCCGTGATCCACCCCCCCCCCCCCCCCTCCCCATTCCCCTCCCTCCCCTCCTATTCGGAAAGATTCATCCTGTAACCACCTTAATAGTTCAAGATATTCATAGTTTCCATGCCAGGACTCGGCAGAGAACACAACCTTGGCAGAATTACGCAGGAAAAAAAAAAATATTGGATAGTGGGGGTAGGCCCTTGGTTGACCGAATATTACGTAAACTGTTTCATGCTGGAGAGTTTAAATAGCAACCCCTGGCAAGGAGATTTAACTATTGAGCAGTTACACCATGGCAACACACTGGAGTGGATTGTTGTGGACCATTCATGTAGTATGTAAAAGAAACACAATAAAGCGAGTTGGTTGCGTCTTTACATGCCTCAGCACCAGAGTTTGGCCAGAGTGAACCCTTAAAAGTCTCTGCCGCTGGCTAGCGCCTTTCCAAACGCACGTATGTGCTTTATAGCCCGAGAGGAACCCCTAGAAGATCTACTCTGATAGAGGAACAAACTCTTGTGAGCAGAAAAGGAGCTCCGAGCACAGTTCAGCTGCTGGTCGAGGGGCAAGCCCCATTGAGACACATGTAACAGAGAGGCATTTAGTGGTTTTCCAACCCCTGCAGCATATACATGGAGGCGTGTGGGAACGGCAGATTCGAACCATACGGAAGATTCTCTCTTCGATAATAGGCATGCAGAGAATAGTGATGATCGGACTACGAACGTTATTTTGTGAAGTAGAAGCCACAATGAAACAGCCGCCCCATTACTGCGATCCCGGGCAATGCACAGAACCAGAAGCTTTAACACCTAACCATGCCCGAGGATGAATGGTAGGGTGGTATCCAGGTGCAGACAGATGCCAATGCGTCATATTGACAAAACACGTATGGGCGAGCCTGGATCCATGCCACAAGTCCTAGCAGATAGGTTCTGGAAAAGGATGGAAGCTGAATACATGAACACATTGAGGATGAGGACAGAAACAGTTGAAGCCATCTAGAAATCTCAGGAAGGAGAACTTGTCTTCTTGTCGAACAACATACTCACAGAATCAGTGGAGACTAGGGAGGGTTGACAGAGGCTATAGCCAGTGAAAGATGGCTTCGTGAGAAAGCCAAAGTCTGGACTAGTTCTGGAATCCTCATCAGACCCATAGTGAAGTTATGCCTCTTAGAAGCATTATTTGGTTGCTCAACAGTGGAGCAAAGGGGGGAGTGTAGCCGCCGCTGGTATATCATATACTTCATATTATGGTGTGTCATATATTCTGTATATCACTTATCTGTACACGCAGTCGGAGAGGCTGTATGTATAAAATTTTTTCTGTGTTACAACCTCCTCGAGGAGGGTAGTCGCGTTGTGATCGCGGGTCAAACCACATAGTCCATATCATCCATAAGAGTGACCTGTCAGAAAGTTGTTTGTGTGAGGGTCGGCCCCTAGGAAGGATGGTGGCTCTTCATGGATCGAATGTGGGAGATAGTAGGATCATGACCCAACAAATGTATAACAATATGAATAGGACTGTTACTTGATGTCGTAGAATATGTAGTTTCAAGGGTGAGGGCAGTTAAGGAGAACCTCCGTGCCGTCAAGATTGCCCATAGCAATACCGGAATCAGCGGATATTCTGACTGTTCCTCAATGCGTATGATCCAATATTGTAGGAAGTTCTTTATCTTGAATCTAACCATAGTGTTATTAGTGGTCTTATTTTACGTGTAGTAGCATGCTATAATCGATGTATTAATTAAACAGGTTTGACCGCTACGAATAAACCTTAAGCGAGTGCATGTATTTGGTATCAGTCACCCACACCCAACAACAAATTATAGCGTTCTCGGCAGCCACAGTCAAACGCAAAGGGTGCTAATTTACCAAGACGGACCTAACACGGAGGTCGACGGTGAGGTACACCCTGTTATTAGTGGTTTTACGTGAGTACAACCTGTGAATAGTGGTTTTATGTATTGTATTGCATGCATTAAGGCAACGGTGGTCCTCCGAATGGCAATTTGCATGGAATCAGGGACTCTCACGTACGCCGGATTCTGAGATCGAGGGTTCGAGTCACCGCCGGCGCGGGTCCCTGGGCAAGGAAACTCCACCGTCAATTGCATACCTAGCTCACGTGTGGGCAAGCATCCCACGTCAGTGCTGGTCCCAAGACCGGATAAAATAGAGAGAATGATTACCTAAAAAAAGGTAAACACCGGCAAAACTCCGTGGAAAGGAACTGAGGACCCTACCACGTACTCACTCCAGCTCTTCACAACATGAAAACTCCATTTAAGTATCATGCTTGGACCCACGGCTGCATAAACATGAGGCCTATACCGTGAATAAAAATCTTTTAGGCCGCGGTGGCCTAAGACTCTCATGACGCCAATCTGAGTTCGAGGATCGAGTCACCGGCCGGCGCGTTGTTCCCTTGGGGAAGGAACTTTACCTCGACTTGCCTACTAGCGCTGGGGGGCAAACCAGCCCGAAGTCCATGTGAGGGTAAATAGAGATGGTGACTCGATAAAAAACACCGGGTGGAAGGCAATGGCAAACCACTGCTCACGCGGAAATCCATGATCACCCACGTCCTGGTGGGGACAAGGGCACTTCGGAAAAAAGAATAGAAAGAAAGAAAAAAAGAAAAAAAAAAAAAAAAAAAAAAAACACATTATCTATTATATTAGAGATATATAGATATCTATATCTTATATTTATATATATATAGAATGCTATATATATATATAATAATAATGACGCATTCTATAATCGGTGTATTAAGTAACAGGTTGACCTCGGCTCTGAATAAATCTTAAGCGAGTGCTACGCAATGGTATTCAGTCACCCCACACCCATCGACAAATCATAGGCGTTCTCGGCGGCACCACACAAACACCCACACACACCCACCACACACACACCACACACACACACACACACACACACACACACACACACACAAACACCACACACACACACACATATACACACATCTATATAATAAAGATATAGTATATAGTATATGATATTAGATATATAATATATATCTATAATAGATATAATTAGAGTAGAATATATCTATCTTATCATCTATGATATGATGTGTATATGTGTGTTTGTGGGTGTAGTAATGTATATACCTAATATATATATATAATATCTATATATGTATATGATATACTTATAGAGAAATATATATATATATATATATAGCATATATATATATATTATTAGATAGTATATGAGAGAGATATATAGATAGATAGTGGATAGATATAGAGATGTTAGTGACTAGACGATAAGAATATATATAGTAGCTATATATAATATATATAAGATATGAGATAGAGTAGATAGATAGATATCTGTAGATATATATTATAGATATATATATATAGATATATATATAGAGATATTTATATTATATTAGATTATATATATATGCGTATATAATTACCATATATATATATATAATATGGTATATATATATATATATAATATATATTATATTATATATATATATATATATATATATATATTATATATATATATATAATATATATATATGATTATAGAATATATATTATATATATATATATATAATATAAAATTTATATATATATTATATATAGATATATTATATATATATATAGATATATATATATAAAGATAGAAGATAGAGAGAGAGATAGACGCAGATGATATATAGATATAGAGATATAAATAGAATAGATATATCTATAGATATAATCTAGATTATAATAGATAGACTAGTATATATATATAATAGTCGAGATATTATATATAAGATATATATATATATTATGCATATTATAGAATACTATATATAGAATATATATATATATATATATATAAATATATATATAGTATATATATATATATATTATATATATATATTTATTATATATATGTGTGTATTATGTGTGTGGGGTGTGTCGTGGTGTCTGTGTGTGTTGTGTTGCTGTTTGTGTGTGTGTGTGTGTGTTTTGCGAGAGATAGAGCTGTGTGTGTGTGTGTGTGTGTGTGTGTGTGTGTGTTGGGCCGCCGAAGACGCCTATGATTTGGTCGAATGGGTGTTGGGGTGACTGATACCATTGCGTAGCATCGCGTAAAAGATTTATTCAGTAGCGGTCAAACCTGTAATTAATACACCGATTATAGGAATGCAGGCATATTATATATATATATATATATATATATATATATATATTATATATATATAGTATAAATATATATATATATATGTATATATATATATAAATTCTTTTTTTTTTCTTTTTTTTTTTTTCTTTTTTTTTCTTTCTTTCTCTCTTTTTCCGATATATTGCCTTGTCCCACCAGGGACGTTGGGGATCATGGATTTCCCATGAGCAGTGGTTTGCCATTGCCTTCCACCCGGTGTTTTATCGAGTCACCATCTCTATTTACGTCACTAGACTTGGGCTGGTTGCCCCCCCAGCGGCTTTTTAAGGTAGGCATCGAGGAAAGTTTCCTTCACAAGGGAACAACGCGCCGGCCGGTGACTCGATCCTCGAATCAGATTGGCGTCAATGAGAGTCTTAGGCACGCGGGCCTAAAAAAGATTTTATTTCAACGGTAATAGGCTCATGTTTAAGCAGCCGTGGTCACAAGCATGATACTTAAATGTAGTTGTCATGTTGTGAAGATCCTGGAGTGAGTACGTTGGTAGGGTTCCTCAGTTCCTTTCAACGGAGTTTGCCGGTGTTTACCTTTTTTTTAGGTAATCCATTCTCTCTATTTTATCCGGGCTGGGACCAGCACTGACGTGGGCTGGATTCGACCACACAGTGGCAGGGTAGAAATGAGTGGAGTTCCTTGCCAATGGGAACAACGCGCCGGCCGGTGATCGAACCCCGATCTCAGATCGGCGTTCCGTGAGAGTGTCTTGAGGCCATGCACTAGCCATTCGGCCCCACCGTTGCATTAATGCATGCTACAATACATAAAACCAACTGTTCAATTAACAGGGTGTACATCACCGTTAAAACCACTAATAACAGGGATGTACCTCACCGTCGACTCCGTGTTAGGTCGTCTTGGTAAATAGCACCCTTTGCGTCTTGACTGTGGCTGCGAAGAACGGCCTATAATTTGTTGTTGGGTGTGGGGGGCGACTGATACCATACATAGCACTCGCTTAAGGTTTATTCAGTAGCGGTCAAACCTGTTAATTAATTACATCGATATAGGAATGCTACATACACTACAAAAACCCACTAATAACAACCCATCTGTTAGGATTTACAGATAAAAAGAACTACTACAATATTGGATACAACGCATTGCGGGAACAGTCAGAATATCAGCGTGATTCCAGATTGCTAGGGGCATCTTGACGGCACGGAGGTTCCCTTGAACCTGCCCTCCACCCTTGAAACATTACAATGCTACGACATCAAGTAACATCTACTCATATGTTATTAACATTAGTTGGGTCAGATCCCTAACTATCTCCCAGCTCGATCACAGAAGAGCCACCATCACTTCCTAGGGGACGACCCTCACACAACAACATTCTGACAGGTCCGCTTCTTAGGCTGATATGGACTATGTGTTGACCCGCGATCACAACCGATAGGCCTCCTCGAGGAGGTTGTAACACAGAAAATTAAATTTTATACAATACAGGCCTTCTCGACTTGCAGTGTTCAGAATAATTTTTTTTTTTCTTTTTGTTTTTTTGTGTGTGTGTGTTTTTGGTGTGTGTGGGGTGGTTTTGTTTTTTGGTTTTTTTTTTTTTTTGGTTTTTTGGTCTTTTTTTGTTGTTTGTTTCTGGGGATATACAGAATATCTGGACCACACCATAATATGAATTATATTGATATACCAGCGGCGGCTACCCACTCCCCCCTTTGCTCCACGTTGTTGAGCAACAAAATAATGCGTCTAAGAGGCATAAACTTCACTAGGGTCTGATTGAGGATTCCAGACTAGTCAGACTTTGGCTTTTCTCACGAAAGCCATCTTCACTGGGCTATAGCTCTGTCCCCTCCCTAGTCTACACTGATCCTGGGAGATGTGGTTCGACAAGAAGACAAGGTCTTCCTTCCTGAAGAGTGTCTAGATGGCATTCAAACTGTTTCTGTCTCATCCTCAATGTGTTAAGGTATTCAGCTTTCCATCTTTTCCAGAACCTATCTTGGCTAGGACTTGTGCATTGGATCCAGGGCTCGCCCATATGTGTTGTCAAGTGAAGCATTGTCATCTGTCTGCACCGGGATACCATCTCCTACATTCCTCCTCAGGGCATTGGTTAGGGGTTAAAGCTTCTGGTTCTTGGACATTGCCCGGCGATCGCCAGTAAGAGGGGAGCCTTTCATTGTGGCTTTACTTCAACAAAATAACGTTCGTAGTCGATCATCATCTTATTCTCTGCCAATGCCATGATCGAAGAGAGAAATCTTACGTATGGTCGAATCTGCCGTTCCCACACGCCTCCCATGTGACGATGCTGCAGGGGTTGGCAAAAACCACTCAATGCCTCTCTGTTTACATGGTCACAATGGGCTTTGCCCTCGACCAGGCATGAACTGTTGCTCGGAGCTCTTTTTGCTCACAAGAAAGTTTGTTACTATACCAGGAGTGATCTTAATAGGGGTTCCTCTCCGGGCTATAAAGCACAGACGTGCGTTGAGAAAGGCGCCTAGCATCAGAGACTTTAAGGGTTCAAAATGGACAACCCTGGTGCTGAAGCATGTAAAGACACAACCAAATCGCTTTAATTGTGTTGTCTTTAACATACTACATGGACATGGTCCAAAACAATCCACTCAGGTGGTGCCCAGGTGTAATCGCTTCAATAGTTAAATCTCCTTGCCAGGGGTTTGCTATTTTAATCTCCATCAGGTGAACCAGTTACCGTAGTATCGGTCAACCAAGGGGCCTACCCAACACTATCCAATATTTCCTGCGTAATTCTGCCAAGGTGTGTTCTCTGCGGACGTGCATGGGCAGGAACATATGAATATCTTGAACTATTACAGGTGGTTCCAGGATGATCTTCGATAAGATCACCGGCTTTTAGGAATTGTGGTCAAATATATTCATCGACTCTCCGAACCCACCTTACACGTAAAATACCCTGGTCATCCAAGTGGGGGTTCCAGACGATAAGGCGGCTTGCCTTCAATTTTTTTTTTTTTTTTCTTCCATATGTCCAACAAAGCAGGTCATTTGCACTTGTTCTGAGGATAACCATCCTTGCTTCTGGATCTCTATAACACTGAGGTTAGAGTCTGGTGTGAAGACTTTCTTCGGCAGCTGAACAGAATCTACGGTAGCTTGCACAATCGATGCAGTTGTACACGAGGCATATCGCTTAAACAGTGGGCAACAGGTGCAATTTTCATTGTGCCAGCTGTAAAGACATAGTCATATTCTTAACTTCAGGATCATCATTTGAAATCCCAGGGAAGTTCTGGTGGAGGAGGTTCAGGAGGCTTCAGGTAAGAGGGGAATTCTGCCCCTTCCTTTCCAATCACTTTCTTTGCATAACTCTATAGCTGATAGGACCTCTGGAAGCCAGAATCAGCTGGTTGTTGAGCTCTGATCTTAAATGTCTCCACTGTTGGGGGATGAATTTTTGTGTATAATCCCCACCTTGATCGCAAGGAATGTGCGAATCGACGGGAGGTGTTTCATGATGTACTGCAGAAAAACAATAGTCATCAGTATAGTCTAGAGTCAGAATAGGCAAAGAGAGCGCTTCCGTAACTTTGCATCTGATGTGGCTGCAAGGATGCTGACGACAACTCCAGCCGGGGATGGTGGTTGTCTTTATGGAGCCAGTCTGTTCTTGCAACATGAGAGTACAGTGAGTGATACCCGACAATCTTGTATCCTCAAGTAAGAAACGGCTCTGCAGAAGCCTTAGTGGAGGCATCACAGAAATGATGTAGATGCCACTGTCGATTTTTCCGAGGTCATAGGCCACTATGCACCAATGATGAAGAAGCCTTCCAATTTCCCTTAATTCCACTGAGCCATGCATTCCATTTATGGAATTCTCGTGAGCCAACTCTTTCATCCCTCCTCTATGAGTCTCACTTCCTATTGGTAGATAATCTTTTCTCTCACCGTGAAGGGGGCTAACATGCCGAGCGGGTCATATACTGACCCCATAATGCTTAGCATCACCTCTTTTTGAGATCGGCTTGGCCTGTACAGTTACTCGATCTGAAGAACATCATTCTTAGTCCACAGGACCCCAAGCTCTGTCAGTTGGTAGGTCCTGTTTCGTCAGATCAATATCTTTAACATTTTTGAGGACTCCTGTCACTCGTGTGGGATTGCAGTAATAATCTTTTAAGTTTGACATCCACTTAGTAAGTGAAAATCCGCGTGTTTTAGGTGGTCCTTCAAACTGCTTGCCTGGTGAATGGCCATTGCTTCATTCTACGACAGGTCATCTACATAGAATTTCCCCTTTTACATCTGCTAATTTGGTTTTAGAGAGTGTTCTTAGGAGAGCAAATGATGCACATGCGGGGCTCCAAACACCTCCATATAAGTGCACCTCAGCAATATACTTGTGGCCTCACAGAGAAATCCCCTTCAGACACTATAAGAACCTTAGATATCCGAATCCTTGTAGGTGACCTTTACTGGTGGGGAAATATAGCCTTGATATCAGCCCCAGCTTACTGCAAATCTTCTTTCTCTACACGGAGCAGTATGCCCAGCCGGTCCCCCAAAAATCATCAAGCTCCGGGCCTTGAATGACCTGTTTATGAGGGTGCGGCCTTCAAAGGGAAGCAGAATAGTCGAAAACTTATGGTTATTTCTCAGGTTTGTTAGGATTGAATACAAGGTGGTGTGGTAGGGTACCCTGTTCCCTGGCGGTTCCTACTCCCTTGGCCTGCTCAGTATGTCTTTCTTGGAGTAACGTCTAAATTTCTGCTACATATTTAGCTTTCAGGGTTCAATCCCTTGAAGGCGTGTTTTCAGGCTCAACAAGTAGTCTTTTCCCCAGTAGCAATTGTCTTGGAATTCATGATCTGTCAACCATGGTCCCTCTTTGTCCCATAAATGTAGTACTTGATAGTCCTCCACTGATCTTCACTTTCATTTGTGTGGCTCCTTCCTCTTGAGGTCCAAAAGTTTTTTAGCTGATCATCCAAACATGGTACTCGTGCTGCGGTACAGGGCAAACCCCTCCACTATGTATGTCCCAAAATTTGTTGACTCCCAGTGACCTGCTCACAGGGACCGTTAACGGCCCCATCCTAATTTGTCCTAACAGCAAAGGGTTCACCTCCTCTCACCCTTCTAACCTCCAGAGCAAAAGCGGGAGCCTCCTGCCCATCAGTAACTCGATGCACTAGTCTGGTGGATTTGCTTGAGTAGGAAACAGGTCTCGTAGGTGGGCCAGCAGCGCGCAGTTTCAAATGGCTCACTCTAGCTTTGATCAGACACCGTCAGGGAAGAGTCGGGGGACAATCACCTGACAGAGTCGCATGTGGTATTCTTTCATGTGTACAGTCCCTTGACCATGAGCACAACCTGTTTGGTGTCATGGTAAGTTCCTGTGTCAAGTGTAGTACATCACTGTTGTTCGTTCTCTCCTTTGCCAAAAGCATTCTACTTACCTTGATGGAAACAGAAAGAGTCCAGCAAGGCACATTCATCAGGGTTTGACCATCGGTCCTCAGAGCTGTTACAAATCACTGAACAATTGGGGTAGGGGCCACCTACCTCCTTACAGCTTCCACCCCATGCTGTCAGTGTCCTACTGAATGCCGCTTTAGTCATGTGCTGTGAGGCCGAAGTTTCAACATCTGTCCAAGTCTTTCTTTTCACCATTTTTTTGGGGGGGCCTTTGAGTACCATTAACCCCCTGAATGTTTCCTCCCACCCAACTTTGCATGGTTTCGCCTTACATTCTTTATATGGGTGGTTGTCCCTAAGCTATGAAGCATCCCCTCTAGCTGTCACTCCTTTTGGGGAAATGCCCCGGGGCTTGTCCCGCTGGCTCACATGTGACGGTGCAACCACATATCCTCTCCAAGTCCCCCAGACCAACTGGGGTTAAGGGTTTTCCACGGGGCCACCCCCGGGACCCTTACCCTTGTGTTAACAGTTATTGAGTGGGTGAGCCTCAAAAGGGGGGCCCATCAGGTTTGGTAGGGCATTCAAAAGTTAAACAGGCCTGACACACGTACTAAGGACTGATCGGGAGACTTAAAAAAGGCCTTGACTTTTCCCCCGCTATGCTACTATAAAACCATTAATGTATAAATTAGATATCATTTGACATTTTACATCTTGTACAATTTATTTTTTATAATTAAAAGAGTATTTGGAAAAGGGTAACTAAGACTCCCCCCTTGTAATGTATAAGCCTGGTTAAAAATTTGTAAGTTAACGTAAATCAAATTGTCGTGTTATGATTGTTATATATTGTTACTTTTTAAACCCTTTCCCAAATAAATTGTGAGGCAGAAAAACGCATGTATCAGTCCCCTAAAATTGCCCAAATAATCAACTTGTGAAAGGGCGCTTCGGGGCTGATGATTTGAATCAGAGCACAAAAAAATGGGGTGGGGCTCTGTACACAAACGACATTGATTCCTCGTTTCCAGGGTTCACATTTTTTTTAGTGAATAGCCCTACATCTTACTTGTTGTTTTGGCATGGACATCTATCGGGGTAGCTGGGTACGGTACCACGACCCTAACTTCTCGGCTTCCTTCCCATCACGGAAAGGGGCCTTGGAAAATGCCAAGGGTTTGGCACGCCGCTACGGCCGTCCATCCCCTTTTGTAAAATTTCTTTATTTTTTTTAAAACGGGGAGTTTTTATCGCTTTTGCCAAAAAAAATGGCATCCCCTTTGGGGTTTTGGGAGTAGATCGTCCTTCAGTCCACCAGATTTTCTCACCCATGTGGGTTTCATATGCTCAGTTTCCCCAATTTTTTTTGCAAAATGAATTTTGGACTCAATTTAGACCACCCCCGAATGACCTTTGCCCTTTCCCCTCCCCCGGGCCCGCTTTTTTGTCACTTCTTGCGATCATGTACAGTTTTATCTCCATATTCGTATAAAGATTTTTAGTCCCGTTTTTAAGCCTTCCTTTTTTGGCATTCCCACAGGGGGAAATGACCTTTTCACCTTTGTATTGAAAAGGGTAAAAATAAGGGTTCAGTTTTACCGGGGGGCATAGATGAAAAGTACTTTTTGCTCAAACCACTCCGGAAAAACCCGTACTCCTCAGGACTGTACCATTTAGCTTGGGAAGTTTTGCAATTTGTATTACCTCCCTAATGTTTTTTTTTTTTTTTTTGTCAGCCCCTTTGATCGGGGGGTTTGAGCGGGGGGGTTTTTCTGGGTTTGCGGTTTTTCTTTTGGGGGGCCGGGTTCCTATATGGCACCATCATCACTTAAAATTTTTCATAGTGCTGTTTTTTTGAATCTTTTTGATCCCACCTTTTTTTTCGGGGTGCTTGTATTCTGATTCAGTGTCTGGGCACTACCTATCACTTGGGGTTTTGATGTAGTGCATTTTCTTTGCTTATTTCCTTTTTTTATTGTCATTGTCGTCACTCGAAGATTCTAAAGCAAGCCCCTAGGGCTTTCCTTCCTAAAAGGTCTCCCCAGAGTCCTTTTAATTCCCCTGCCGCCCCCATGGATTCAAGTTTGCCTAAAATTTCTGAGGGGGGCTCACACTGGGCAATTGATGACGGGGTAACTTCGCTCATTGGACAAAGAAGAGTCCATTCCCAAGTTGATAAGGGTTTAGACCGGGGGGGCTTTTTTTTCCCTTTCGACTTCCGGGACCAAAGGGAAGGGGTTTATCTTCACCTGTCTTCCACCATCTCCTTTTCGACCTATTCCTGTCCATCACACACTGTCCTACAGTGTTTATCCATTCCTCATTTTTTGCCCACCCGCTTTTCCAGCGGGGAGGGGTCCCCCTGAAAATTGAAAACCCCGTGGGGGTTTTCCCTGAGAATGAAGCACCGTTTTTTTTTTTCACCTGAAAATCCCAACATTGGGGGTTTTTAATTTTCTAAAGGTGCAGACCGTGGTTTTTTTCTGCAAGATGCAGCACCGTGGGTTTTTTCCTCCAAGGGGCGCCCCGGGGGTTTTTCATTTGCAAAGAATGCAGCCCGGGGGGGTTTTTTTTCATTCTGGGCCCAAAATGCGCCGGGGGGTTTTTTCCTCCAAAATCGCACCGGGGGTTTTTTATTCTGCAAGAATCACCCCGGGGGGTTTTTTACTCTGCAAAAATGCGCACGTGGGTTTTTACTGCAAAAATGCGCCCGGGGGTTTTTACTCGGGCAGAATGCGCACCTGGGATTTGACTCCAAAAGCGCACCGTGGGTATTTGACTCCAAAAAGGGCCCTGGGTTTTGACTCTGAAAGAATGCACCCCGGGGTATTTGTCTGAAAGAATGCGCCCCGTGGGTATTTGACTGCAAGAATGCAGCGCAGGGTATTTGACTCTGCAAGAATGCGCCCCCGGGGTATTTGACTCTGCAAAAATGCACACCTGGGTATTTGACTCTGCAAAAAAGCAGCACGTGGGTATTTACCGAAAGAATCAGCCCCGGGGGTTTTTTTTGACTCACAAGAATTCAGCCCAGGGGTTTTGACTCTGCAAGAATGCAGCCCGGGGGTTTTGACTCGCAAAAATGCAGCACCGGGGGTATTTGACTCTCAAGAATGCGCCCCATGGGGTATTTGCTTCAAAAATGAAACACCGGGGGTATTTGACTCTCAGAATGCAACCCCGTGGGTATTTACTCTGAAAAGAAGCACACCGTGGGTTTTTACTCTGCAAAATCCACCGGGGGTTTTTTCACTCGCAAGAACGCACACGTGGTTTTGCTCTGCAAAAATCGCACCATGGGTATTTGCTCTGCAAGAATGCAGCCCCATGGGTATTTGACTCCGAAAGAATGCAGCCCGGGGGTTTAATGACTCTGCAAATGCAGCCATGGGTATTTGCCTCTGCAAAAATGCGCACCATGGGTATTTGACTCGGGCAAAAAATGCAGCACCGGGGGTATTTGACTCTGCAAGAATGCAGCACCGTGGGTTTTTCACTCTGCAAGAATGCAGCACCGTGGGTTTTTCACCCTTTAATAAACACAACTCTGTTGGTTTTCAACTCCCTAATAAACACAACATTGTGGGTTTTAAACTCCTTAATAAACACAACATTTTGTTTTAACTCCTCAATAAACACAATACTGTGGGTTTTCAACTCCTTTTAAAAACACAACACGGGGTTTTAAAACTTTAATAACCAACACTAAAATGAAACACAACATAATAATAATAAACACAACACTGAGGGTTTTCAACACCTTTAAATAAACACACACTGGGGGGTTTTTAACCCCTTTAAAATAAACATTTAAATATACACAACACCAGGGATTTTACGTACTGACCTCGCACACTGAGTCCAACACTCACACATATCATATCGAAATTTTCCCCCTTCGTAAGTGAAGCGTTACACACACAAAACACCAAACAGGGGGGGCACGGACACAAAACCTTTTTTATAAATTAAGTTAATTAAAAAGTTTTTTACCACCCTGGCTATCTGCTCAGGGCGGGCCCAAATCATGATTACATTTTTACAATATCTGACTTATACGTATCTGTACTACTTAATTGTACAGGTAATAGAAATAAAAATCTCATCATAAAAAAATTATTACTTTCATATGCTTTTGCCACTTGTTTGAAAAACACTGTTTTTTTGCTACGGTAGTTTTACATTTTAAATTTAGGGATTACAGTATATCTTCAATTATCAGAAAAATGAAATATTCACAAGTTCTTTATACCTCATGTTGGTGTCGAAAGGCTTATCCCATAAATTTCCCAAAATATAGTCCCAAAACGTTCGTTTTTTTCTTCGTTACACAGTCTTTCTGATTCATCTGCACTTCTTGCACCTTTCTTCCCAGTACATTCTTAACCTAAACGTTTTCTGGAAATAACCACATTACCTGTCGGGTTTGACTTGGGTGCCACCCATGGGAAAGGGCTTCCCTCTTACTGACGATGCCTTATGGTACAGCTTTCAGGCCTTTGAACTGTTAATCAATCTACAAATAGATCACTATGGAATTCCTCCTCCCCCGGGACGCTTTTCCTTTGATCAAATGATTGTTCATTTTCCCCTCAGGGTCTCAGCAAAGTCTGGGGGGTCATATCAGAACTCCATCTCAATGGAAAATTTGCTGCAATTTTTGATTGACAAAGGTGATCCAAATATTTGGGGGAAATGACTAAATTTGGCCCCACCATTTAGTTGTAAGGTAAAATAGAAATAAAAATCATCTCAAAAAAAATTTACTTTCATATGCTTTTGCCACTGTTTTGAATCACTTTTATTTGCTTACGGTAGTTTTTACTTTGAAAATTTAGGGTATAGTACGAGTATATTTTCCCAATGTATCAGATAAAATGAAATTTTTCACATAGTTCTTTATCCCCTCATGTTAGGTGGTCTAAAAGGCTGTATCACATGACATTCCGAAATATGCTAAAGCATTTTTTTTGTTTTCTTCTTTAAAATCTACTCTATTCATTTGCACTTTTTGCCCCATGCAGTGGCCTACTTCTGTAACCTAAACGTATTCTGGCAAAAACCACGTCACACTGTCGGTTTGACTTGGTGCCACCTAGGAAGGCTTCCCATCTCTATATTATCGCAGTGCCTTAGGTACAGCTTTATGGTAGTTAATCAGATCTACTATTTCTTCCTTTAGAATTTTTCAATATTTGAAACCCCTAGCAAAGCATCCAAAAAGATCTATGTTAAAATTCCTTGCTGCAGGTTTTTCTTTCGCCAATTTGTCACGTGGTCGTGCTTGCGAATCCCAACATGAATGGTAATCCTACAATTAAATGTTAAATTACTCTCTGTTGCATGGGGTTACGTTGCTTAAATGCAACTCACAATTTCTTCATCGCCCCCCTGCTTGAAAAAATTTGCCCGAAAGCATTTTGAGAGCCAAAAAACTCTCCAACCCCTAGACTTTAAAAATTCCGTTGCGAGGAGTATACCGCCACTCCGTTTGTGTAGTCTGGCCCAGTTTTGTTTTCCCTTTTAAACTGATGTTGTAGAAAAGCCATTTTTGTATACCGCAAGCCAACCACTTTGACCCAGACGTACGATCCCTTGGGGTAACACTCAAGCATCATCGCCCATGATTCTGTGTGTTCCTTTTCCGTTTAGCGCAATTTTTTTCACACCAGTTATCACCCTGTTTTTTTGTGGTAGACATTAAAGGGCCGATCAAGTTGAAAATTTTTCCAAGGTGGAAAGGGGCGACCTTTTGTTTTTTTTACTATTGGGAAAATTGAGTTTTATAAGTTCAGGAATTTTTTGTATCAAAGGGGGCGCGTGTTGATTTGTACGTCTACTTCGTGATTTTATTTGTGTTGTTTTTTGGGAAAACTGAGAGATACAGGGTTTTCCCCAGACTTTGACCCCAAAAATGGGGGAAATAAATTTCATCAAAAGGGTGGTAAGTTTAAATTTTGATCTCGTTTTCTATTCGGGGGGTCGGGATATCTCATAGCTTCTTTTTTCACTACCTCCAAACTACCTATTTCTGATTCCCTTCCTGCAACAAGTGCGTGCATGGTGTCTACAACCTTATGAAAACCAAGTAAAAAAGTCAGCGAGCTAACACTGATGCCTGTTCTCTTCCCCCAAAACTTTCAAAAGGGTTTTAATCTCTCCCCGAGTCTCTTTTTAGGAAAAGGACCAGGTCTATCATTTACATTTTACCCCAAGATATTTACTTGTGGCATATTCAAACTCCTGGTCCCTATGCAAAAGTGGGTGGGTATGATATAGGGTTTTAGAGCCCTTGTTTTCTCACGGAAAACTATTCCCATCATAGCCTTTGCTGTGATTCGTCGAAAAATTTTTGCTCCTCTCTTGGTGATGCTCTGACCAATTCTCACATAGCATATAAGGATTCCCCTCCCCAAGTGGATTCTGCCCCCAGCTTGTGCATGAGACTTGAAAAACATAGGGCTGAGACTCCCCCCTGTGGCTCCCCCAAATTCAAAAAACTGTGAAGTGAACTTCTCACTCCCCTGAACAGACCTTGCGATCTGTTCGAAGATACATTCTAAACCATTCAATACTTACCCGGGTGCCAAAATTCTAAATTTTTCTAGGGAAATTCTCTGTTTGCAATTCAAAAGCTGACTTAAAGGGCAAAAAAAAACAGTTGTTTTCCCGGTTAGGTGTGAAAAGTACTTGCAAAGCAATGTTGTGTGCTTGTCCGATAGAATCCCTACAGTCTGTGGAAAAATTTCCTTTTAACCTGTACCCGAGTCTGTTTAAAAATTATCCTTTTTAGAACTTTGCATACCATGGGTTAATGAAAATTGGTCGGGATTTACATGTTTGATTTCGGTATAGGGGTATTAACTGCGTGCCCGGGGGCCCGGCAGAAAACCTTGTGACAAAATTAAATTGTTAGGTCAAAAGGGGGTTACCCTTTCCTGAGTATAAGGCGAGGGCCTAAGAATTTTTTCCTGGGGCGACCTTTTCCCTTTTATCGTGCATTGTTCAGTTTCCCCCTCGTGTCCAGCAATTTGGACGCTCCGCCCCTTGACTAAGGAGCAATCTGCTTGTGCAAAAGGTGAAATCGCTTTTGTTCCCCTTTAAAAATGTCGGTCACCGACCCACTTTGGTTTTTGGGGCGTTGTGAGTTCTGTTCTTGAAGGTTTCTTTGGACAGAAATTTTGACCCTATTTGTTTTTGAGACGGGGTATTATCAACAGCGTATCTCGTTACATTGCAAATGGGCACTGATTTGCTTGTTGCAACAGCTTCTGACGTTTTTTCCTGCACAGATCCCTATTAATATCTAGCCTGCCCCCCCCACGTGATTTTGGGGCCTGTCTTTCATATACTGTCTAGATCTGTTTTCCCAAAAAGTCGGAACTCTTCGCCATTTTTATTTAATTTACTATCTCCAAATGTTAATTTTTTAGCATTAGAATCTCCCTGCATATTGTGCCGTGATTCTGAAGTTGGCAGTGAATCGTCCCGAAAATTTCTACACTTCTATCATTTTCAAGAGAGAAAACCCAGAGGCTGTTTTTAATAGTAAATGCTGATACTGCCCTTATTGTCCAAGATTTTTGCACCAAAATTGCGGGATGGGGTCACTGACTAAGTCATAGGCCTGTCATTTCCCGTTTTTCGATGGATGGTAGCCTCTATTCTGGGGGGGTTTTTTTCTTTAGTGGGTGATGTGAAGGCTTCTTTTAAAAAGGGTAACTCAACATTTTTGTTATGAATTAGTAAACAATCATTAATTCTACGGTTGACACCAAAGTATATTCCCCGAAAAAAGAATTGTTTTCTTTTCCCCCATCACATCCTATTTTAAATGTTGGCAAATTTTTGTTTGATGAAAACCCTTTTGTCTGCATTTTTCTTGTAATGCAAAACTTTTCTTTTTGCATCTTCTTTATTTTCTTTTTTTCCGCTTTCCCTATTATACTATACGCATAATCCACCTGATAGCATTTTCCCAGTGATGTCCCCCAGTTCGGCCCCTTTCCTTTTGCCTTCGTCAGCGTCATTTTTACGGCACTGTCTCACTGTTTTCAGATGGTCCGTCTTCGTATTTTCAACATCCTAAACCTCCCTCGAATGCACATTTTTTCCCCGTCACAAGCTCCCTTTGTCGTGCGTAAAAAAAATATCAGAGACCCATTCTATTTTCAAAATCACTAAAATCTCAGAACCCATTTTCCCGTCTACACGCTCACTTTTTTTTTTTGCTAATAATATCAAGACCTCATTTTTATTTTTACTATAACTCATCAAACGCACATTTTTCCCTGTCTACACGCTCACTTTTGTCGTGCATAATTAAAAATCAGAGACCTCTTCGTATTTTCAACTCCTAAAATCACCAAAAGCCATTTTTTTCCCGTCACACATCACTTTTGTTCTCCTTCATTTTTTTTTATTCAGCAAACTCTTGCCCGATGCTTCTTATTTCCTCCCGTATCCAGTCTTTTTCACAAAGGTTTCTCCTTGGCACCTTTCCTAGGGTGGGAATCCCCCCGGCAGTTGCGGAAATTCCTTTGGGTTGGTGACGTCACAACCCCCGGGGGGTGTGTGTGGCTGGGGTGGGGATCGCCACTCCGCAGTCATGGTCCCCGGCAGGGCAGGTGGGGGGGGGGGGTGCTCGTGGGGGTTTTTGGGGGCAGTTTCGGTGCCAGGGGGTCACAACCCTTTCCCCTCTCACTAACCACCTCTTCCGATGGGGGCGGCGCTTCGTTGTCGTTGTCCTTTTCCGTCTTTCTTGCAGGAGTCCTTTGCCCGGGAGCTCCTGCACAACGCACACGCTGTTTCCTCCCGCAATATTTAGCTACATGGGCCCTAACCTTGACACTTGTAGCAGACTACAACTCTAGCACCCCGGTCAAAGAGCTCGGGTCTAGTTCTTCCCAAAAAATTGTACTCTTTATGTGCGGCTGTTCCCGCTCCTACAATGATAGCCCTTTTTAAGGGGTGTCCGTCCTTATAGATCCTTCGGCTTTAAAAACACCCGAAGATCGTGCTTCCTCCGCCGCCTCTTCGGAAAACCGGTAACCGGTATTTCCCCGTTTTTTTTTCTTTTTAGGCTGAAAGTCGTCTTTTTTTTCTCAGGGAATCCCCGCAAAGTCCCTTAACCCCGGGCCCATATTTTTTTTTGTTCTCGTCTACATAAACGTAGCGCGAGATATCCCTCTCCCCCGCACCATGTCAGCGGGCCTTCCTCTTGGAGGGCGGCAGCTGGGTGACCCC
>NC_051421.1:757212-764712 GCF_015228065.2 Penaeus monodon | reverse complement strand
TTACCCTTTAACTTTAAGACGGAGAAAAACATTCTTACTAACATAAATAACACACACACAAATCTTCCTCACCATCTACTGCACATTGCTGATGTGCCCATCTATTCCAAATGGCACAATCCCTCCCGTCTCCTCTCGCAGAATTACCAATCGAATCATTCCAATACAACCAGAGGTGAATCTCCATCTCCATCCCCACCGTCACTGTCATGAGCTAAGGATGGCCCAGCTTTAGCGTGGTTTGCCTTTTCTGCTGTGTCATGCTGTTGTTAGGTCGTTTTTGATGTAGCTGCTTGTTTCTCTTTCTTCTTTCCTTTTCCCATGGGTTCTGTTTTACCCCAAAGGTAAATATTCAGTTTGGAAATATTTACCAAAATATCCATGATTTGCATACCAGTTTATGGCAGATTTAACATGTACACGCACATGGACATATCCAACATAAGCAGCAAGTCACTATAACTAATATTCCAATACAAAAACTCCAGTTTCTTACCTTGTGCACACACAAAAGGAAAACTTCCTCCATGGAGAGCAAATGTGCGACTGAGAGTGACAGCCACTAGAAATGACGTCACTTTTGGGTGATGGGAGGGTTAAGAGCTGAACCTCGTAATTTCTACTTGAAATTACAGGGGGCGTTCCATCTCACCCCATGGGTCCGTCTTACCCCACCTTCCCCTACCTTTAATGTCGCACCAAACTTTGTATAACACATCATTCACCTACTGACATCAGCAGAATATAATTTCAACCGCGCTATATGTTTTGTTTTGTTTTTCACCGTGTACCTATTTTCAGCGTCACAACGAATGTAGGTATACCACGCAAATTTTACAGCAAAAGTCGCTTGAGTCTATAAAACTCACTGATCACTTTTGCATTTCTTTTTCAGTCACTGATCTCCAAGCTTATTTAATACAATAAAGCCTCATTTTTTTATATGGAAAACACAGATTGGCACCGTCGGTGAAGGTTAGTGTAATTAGAAGAAATATATGAATCGATTACAGAATGGCACAAAGTACAAGAACTACTGGAGATGAGCACCGGAACTATCTCTATCTCCCCAGCAAACTACCCTATCTAAAACAAAAATGGGTCAGATTGTGGAGGAAACTTACTCGCCTGCCTCACGGACTATGATGCGATATCAGTACAGTGCTACTTCATTCCTCTCAGAGGTCATCGTAAGAACCCCACTAACACTGCCAAAATTACTTTCCGTAGACATGACCTTTCCCTTAATGTTTACATTGGTGGAGAAGCCCTCTATGTGCCCAACTTGGTCATACTCGATCAAAGTGCTCTGCACAGTCACGCACATTTGTCGACTGTGGTGGCCCCCATAATGTATTTTATAGGAGCTGCCCCACCAACAAATTTGAGTCTGAGGTGGCAACTCTCAGATTCAGACTTGGACTCACTCTACTTGAAGCCAGACAGGGAGCACGTCGACGAGTATTTTCTCTTACTCCCTACTCCAGTAATATCGTTCGTTCTGCCCCTCTCCTCCTTCCCAAGATGTTCCTACACCTTCCCCTATACCTATTCCTCCTACATCTTACTTCCCCACTTCTACCTCCTACCTTCCCCAGTCATATTCTTTTGCCATTCTAAATCCAGACACTCCATTTTTTTCTGCAGCCCGAACACCCCCTCTCCCTCCCCTCATTACCCGCAGCAGACAGACTAAATGTTCCACCCCTTCTCCTACCACACACTCCCCTCCGCTTACCTTTGCCTCTACTCAGACACCAGTCTTCTCTTCCCCCCTCATAAGAAAATCTTTGTCTCACAAAGCTCCCCAACCAGTTCATTTACCGAAACTCTTGAAGATATTAAAAATTATCTAATATCCATCCTCCTCCTACTCATATTCCCCCTACACCCATTCCTCCCACTCCCTCTCAACACAGTCCATCCCCCTTGCTCAAGCTCCACCTACATTAACCTTCCCTCCATCCCCTCTATCCCTTCCACCCCTTTCCCTTTATACACACATAAATCCCTTATGTCACAAAATCCCTTCCCCAGTCCTCCCCCTTCTAAAATTCCATCCCGATACAACATTTCCCCCTCTCATTTTTATCTCACCCTTTTTAAGCTCCTTCCCCCCCAAATTCTCCAACAGCACGTAACCGTTATCACTCACAGATCAAAATAAAGTAAACTCTCTTACAATGGAATTTTGATACTATCCCCTTTATTTATCAAATCCCCACCAAACCTTAAACCTTTCAATTTTAATCTAATAGTTTAAAAATATAGCAAAATAATACAACCAACCGCCTTTCGTGCCCTTACTGTCCCTTCCCAAGGCATATGACCTTAGATTTTTTTAAACCCTTAACCCAATCAGGAGGGATCAGGGGAGGGAAGGAGATGGAAAAAAGAAGGGTTTTTTTTCATTTTTTATTTAAGTAATATAATATAAAATAATAATATTATATAAAATATATATATAATATTAATATATATTTAATTATACAATATATACATATATAAATAAAATATATAATAAAATATATTTATAATTATATATATAATGTGTGTGTGTGTGTGTGTGTGTGTGTGTGTGTGTGTGTGTGGTGTGTGTGTGGTTGTGGGGTGTGTACCACACCACCACACCGCACACGCCACACACACACACAACACAATATATAAAATTTTTAATATATATTATATAGATATATAATAAAATAAAATATATATATTAATATAAATAATAATATAATAAATTTTGTGTGTGTGGGGTGTGGGTGTGTGTGTGTGGTTTTAAAGATATAATATATATATAATATAATATAATTTAATATATATATATAATTAATATATTATATATAATTATATATTTTTTTTAATATTATTATATATATTATATTTATATATATATATATATAAATAACATATGTATTATATATGTGTGTGGGTTTTTTTTGGGTGAAGGGTGGGTAATAAATATAAATAAAATAATATAAAATATAAAAAAAAAAAAAAAATTTTAAAATAAAAAAAAAAATAAAAAAAAAAAATAATACATACGAAAAACACATATATCTATAAATTTAAAATTTTAAAAAAATAAATATAATATAATGTTAATTTACCACACACACACACACCCCACACACACACACACACCACACCAAAAACCCACCACACAACAAAACCAACACACACACACACACACACCCCACACAAACACACACACACACACACACACACACACACACACACAACCCACACAAAACACACACACCACCACCACACACACACACACCACCACACACACAACACAAATATATATAAATATATAAAAAAAAAAAAAAAATGATATATTATATAAAGGAATATTAAATATAAAATATATAATATATATAAAATATATAATATTATAATGTTAAGATTTAATATAATTTTAATTTTAATATATAATATATAATATTATAAATATATATATAAAATATGTGTGGGTGTGTTTTGTGTGTGTTCATAAATTTTAATTATATATATATAAATAAAATAAAATAATTATAATTAAAAATAAAAAAAAATATAAGTAAATATATAAATAATTATATTATTAATATAAATATAAAATGTATTATATAAAATAAATATTAAATATATTAATATAATAATATATATATATATTTTTTATAAAGATGGAGAGAGCAGACAGACAGACAGACAGGCAGGCGGGGACAAGACGAGACAGAGTAGAGAGAGAGAAGAGAGAAAAAGAGGGCAGTCATACAAAGATTTACATGTGTATATATATATATATATAATAATAAAAAAAAATAAATAAATATTTTATAAATACAATATTAATATATAAAATATATGTGTGTGTGTGGGGTGTGTAAAGATTATAATATAATATTTTATATAATATAATATATATAATATATATATATATATATATAATATAATATATATTAAAACATATTATATAATATATAATATATATATTATATTTTATATATATATATTAAATTTTTTATATATATATAATTATATATAATATAATATATATAATATTATATATATGATACCACCAGCATACACCCCACACACAACACACCAAAAACACACACACACCAAAAATACACCACCCTACCACAAAACAAACAGTGGGTGTGTAATATATAACAATATTAGATAAAAATAAATACAAATATATATATATAATAATATATAAAATATATATATTTATAATTTTAAATATAGTATATATTATATATAATATTATAATATAAAATAAACCTATATTAATACATAATATCAATATGTGGTAGTATATTTATACATATATATAAATATATATAAACATATATATATATTATAATATATATATAATTATTATATATAAATATTATATTTTATATATTAGTATATATAATAAATATATTACAATGTATTTTGTAAGTGTGTCTGTTTGTGTGGTTTAAAGTTTTTATTATATATATGATATATTATATATTATTAAATATATATAATAATATTTTACACATACAAAATACAATACCATTTCAATGTGATATGTATCTATGAATATATAACACACACACATCACACACACACACAACACCACACACACAAACCCCACCACACCCAACACACACACCACACACACACACACACAAATATATTATTAAAATATATAATATAATATATATATATATATTATATATATATAATATATTATAGTATTAAGATGGAGGAGACAGCAGACAGACGACAGACAGACAGACTCAGGGGGGGCGACAGAGACCGAGATAAGAGGAAAAGAAGAAAGAGAAGGCAGTCAAAAAAGATTAAAACATTAATATTATATATTATAATATATATTATAAATTTTAATAAATATTATATATATACATAAATATGTATTGTGTTTGTGTGTGTGTGTGTAAAAAATATTATATATAAATTATATTTTAAAATATATATTTATATATAAATTATAAAATATATATATATATATATATAAAAATATAAACTATATAAAATATATATATATATATATATATATATATTATATATAAATTTCTATATATAATAACAATACATAATTTTGTGTGTGTGTGGTTGTGTTGTGTGTTTTGTGTGTGTGTGTGTGGTGTGTATATTACTCATATATATATATATTATTATATTATAATATAATATATATATAATATAATTTTTACATATAATAAATAAAAAAAAATTTAAAACATAAGTATATACTATGTATAATATAAAAAAATAAAAATATATACATACATATGTATATACTTAAATACAAAGGGAGATATTATTACATTAAATTAAAAATAATAAAACAATATAAAAAAATATATAAAAATATAATAAATAAAAAAAAAAAAAAAATATAAATTAAAATATATAACCACACACACACACAAACAGAACCACACACACAACACAACACACACAACACACACACACAAAACACCACACACACACCCCACACACACCACACACACACACCACACCACAACAAAACAAACAACACACACACACACCACACACAACACGTGGGTGTTGGGGGCTTGGTTTAAAATATATTATACTAAATAAAAAAATAAATACATAAAAAAAAAAATAAAAAAAAAAAAAAATAAAAAAAAACACACAAAAACACACAAAGTACATATGTGGGGAGCAAAACACATTTTTAAAAAAAAAAAAGAAAATATAAAAAAATATAAAAATATAAAAAAAAAAAAATAATATTTAAATATAAATATAAAAAATATAACTAAAAGGTATATAAAAATAATATATAAAATAAATAAATAAAAAAAATAATATAAATAACATAGATTATAAGGTGGTGTGGGTGGTGGTTTAAGGTGTGGGGGGGTGGAAATATATATATATAAAATATTAATAAAAATATATATTAAATATTATAATAAAAAGTAACAAACACATACATATAATAATATATATATATTATAAAAATATATAATAAATAAAATTAAAAAAGTAATATATATGGGTTTTTTATACACACACACACACCCCACCACAAAAACACACCACACCCCACACACCAAAACACCAACACCAAAAACCCACCCCACCAAACACACAACACACCAAAAACCCCAAAAACCACACACACACACACACCACACCCCTACACACACAAAACACACACACACCAACACCCCCCACACCACACAACACACACACACACAATATATATATATATATTTTATTATTAAAATAATATATATTATATTTAATATATATATTTTTTATAATTATAAAATTATATATATATATATATATATTATTGATATATATATATATATATTATTTATAATTTTATGTATATGTATATTTATTTTATATATATATATATTATATTATATATATATATAAAAAAATATATATATTATATGTGTGTGTGTGGGGTGGTACATATATAATTTAAAATATATATATAAAAATATATATATATATATATATTTAAAATATATATAAAATATATATTAAAAAATATTGTATAATTTTATAATAAATTTTATAATATAAAATTTTAAAATATATATATATAAATAATATATCAAATGTGAAGTTACATATATATATATATAATAATATTATAAAATATATTTATAAAATATTAAAACCCCACACACACAACAAAACATAGTATATATATTTTTTTTATATATATATTAAAATTAATATATAAATATATATAATTATATATAATATTATAATAATTTTATTAAAATATATAATATATATATAATTATATATATATATATTAATCTTATATTATTTATATATATGTTAAATATACATACACAATATGTATATTATGTATGTATATAGTTAAATTATATATATATTTTATATATATATAAATATAATATATATATATTATATATGATGTATTTATATTTATTTGTATATATGTATATATAATATAATATATATATAATAATTATATTTATTTATAACACAAAAAACACAACACACACCACAGTGTGTGTGTGTGTGGTGTGTGTGTGTGTGTGGGTGGTGTGTTGGTTGTGGTGTGTATGTTGTTATATATAATATATTATAATATATATAATATTATTAATATATATAATATTATATATATATATCATAATATTATTAATATATATATAATATATTTTATATATTTTTTAAAATATATATATATATAAAAAAATCCCCTATTTTATATATATATTATATATGTATATATATTAAATATTTTATATAAGGTTTTTTTTTTTTATAAAAAAATTATATTATATTATAACAAATAAATATAATATAAAAATATATATATAAAATATATAAAAATATATAAAATTATATATAAAAAAATATATTAAAAACTAAAAAATATATATATTTTTTTTTTTTTTTTTTTTTTTTTTTTGGCCCAAAAAAAATATATAATATTATTATATATATAAAAATTATATAATATATATTATATAATAATCTATATTA
>NC_051421.1:737212-754712 GCF_015228065.2 Penaeus monodon | reverse complement strand
ATATATAAAATATATATTATAATTAATATAATATATATAATATATATTTTAAAAAATTTTAATGTATATATATATTTATTATATATATATATAAATAATATATATAATATAATAAAAAATATGAAAATATATGTGAGTGTGTGGGGTTGTTGTTTTTGGGTTTTTGGGGGTGTGTGTGTGTGTGTGGGGGGGGGTGGGGTAAGATTATAATAATATATAAAAATTAAAATATATTTTATATATAATAAATATATATAATATATATTTTAAATTAATATAATATAAAAATTATATATTATATATATATATATAGATTATATATTAACAAATAAATAAATATATATAAAACATAAAAAAAAATAAAAATATATGTATATAATAAAAATTTTAAAATTTATAAATTATATATAATATAATATGCATATATATAATTATATATATATAAAATATATATAATATATATATATTATATAATATATATTTATGTGGTGTTTATTTAAAATATATTATATATTTATAATATAAAATATTTTATTTATAATATTATATATAAATTTAAAAAAAAATTATATATATATATATAAATTAATATATATATATGTGTGGGGTTGGTGTGGTGGTGTGTGTGTGGGGGGTTGGGGGGGGTTGGTGTATGTGTGTGTGGGTGTGTGTGTGGTGTGGGGAGTGTGTGTGTGGTTTTGGTGTGGTGTGTCTCTGTCCCTTCTCTCTCTCTCTTTTTCTCTCTCTCTTCTTCTTTATATATATATTATAATTTTATATATATATATTATATATAATATATTATATTATTAGACACAATAGTGTCGTGTGTAGGGTTTGTGTGTGTGCCAGATAGAAAAACAAAAATGTGTGTGGGTTGTGTTTTTGCTTTAAATTTTCTCGATGTGATGTCGATTTTTTCCGTCTGCTTTCCGGTAAAAGGTGAAGGTTATTTTTAGACCGTTTAGCAATTTGCTTGCTTGACCGAAGTTTGGATTTGGTCTGGTTTAGTTAAGGTTTGTTTAGGTTTAGGTTCATTATTAAAGGTTTAAAGTTCCGTTTGGTTATGTTTATTTTATGTTTGGCTTGGGAAAAGTTATTTTAGGTGATGAAAGGTTCGGGTTTTGGAAAAGTTTTATTTTAGATAAAGAATTCTTAGAAAGGTAATTTTTTTTAACAGATTTACATGATTAGGGTGAGATTAGTTTTAAAAAAGGCCGGTTTATGTAATTAGATAGGCTTCATTTAGTTTTGGGTTTAAAATTGGGTTCGGTTTTGGGTCTGGGCTACGTTGGGTTAGGTTTATATAATTTTTTTTATTTTTAAGAAAAGGTTGGGGCCGGGTTTAGATTAGTTTAGGTTCGATTCAGATTCAAGATTTAGCTTATTAAGATATGGTTAGAAACATAAAAATAAGCCAAGAAGGGAGACTGAAGAGAGAGATTAATAGATAGAGAAGAGAGAGAGAGTGGAGAGGAGAGGAGAGAGAGAGAGAGAGAGAGAGAGAGAGAGAGACGGAGACAGATAGAGACAGACAGAGATAAACTTTAAAACCCCAAATAAATCTAAATAATCATGCACACACACACACACCCCACCCCAAAAACCCCACAACACACACAACAACACAAAACACAACCACACACACACCCCACACCACACCCACACACACACGCGCGCACACACACACACCACCCACACACACACACACAAACCCCCCACACACACACACACACACACACACACGACACAAGCACCGCACACACACAACACACCAGCAACGCAAAACACAAAACCAACACACCACACACAACACAACAAAAACACACACCACACAACAGCACACGCGCGCACCTCGCGCACACACAACAACCCCCACCCACACCCAAAACAACACACCACACACAACATACTCAATATATATATAAATATATATAAATATATAAAATTTAATTTTTTGTGTGGTGTTGTTGTTGTTGTGTGTGTGTGGTGTGGGTGTGTGTTTCTATAATTTTACCATCTATCATGGTGTTATTAAAATATAATATATATAATAATATAAAATTTATATATATTATATTAAAAATGTTATGTTATAAATATATTATAATATAATAATATTATATAATAAATATACTAATAACATACATATATATATAAATATAATATATTAAATATATTATATATATATATATATATGAATTTTCCATTCTCATTTTAATAATAACATGTGTATTAAAATTATAATATAATATATATATATAAATATATATATATATATATATATAAATATCTAGATATATAGTGAATTTTAAAATAGAGAGATGGAATAATTTTATAAAAAAATAATAAAATATATAATAATATATTATATATATATATAAAAAATATTATTATATATATGTGTGTGTGTGGGTGGTGTGTGTTGTGTGTGTGTTTTGTGTTGTGGTGTGGTGGTGTGGTGTGCTTTTGGGGTTTTTGGGGTGTGTGTGTATGTGTGTGGTTACATATATATTTTTTCCCTCTTCATGTTATTATATAAAATAATATAATATATATATTATATATATAAAAATATATATATTAAACAATAATTTTGAATTTTTCCATCCCTATATATATAATATTTATGTGTATATTGAATAATATAATATATATATTATATATAAATATAATATATATATTTTATTTAGAAAAATATTATATTTTTATTTATATATGTATATATAATATATATTAAAATATTTATATATTTATATAAAATAATAAATTTGAGAGAAGGAAAAATTTATATAAAAATAATAAAAAATAAATATATATATAATAATATTATTAATAAATTATATAATATAATATATAAACAACCTAGAGATGGTATAATACATTACCGCATTTATATGATGAAAAACAACCCCCCTAACCAGGGCATTATTATCCATATCGGTCGGGCCCCCCTTTTTCCATATTTATAAAAAAAGTATATTGACTTAGGGTTTTAATTCCGAAAACTTTTCCACCAACACACAACAACACACCACCACACACACCAAAAACCCCACACACACACCACAACACATATATAAAATATATATATATATAATAAAATATATATATAATATATATATATATATACAATATACATTATATATTAATGTGTGCGTGTGTGTGTGTGTGGGGTGTGTGTGTGTGGTGTGTGTGTGGTGTGGTTTTTGGTGTGTGTGTGGGTGTGTGTGTGTGTGTGTGGGTTCCCCAATCTTTATTGGGTTGGGTTGGTTTTGACTGGTCATCCGGGTCAACCCCGGAGCGGCCCAGGTTTAGGAAAATTAATATATATTATATTATATATAAGATATTATAAAATAATATATATATATATATATATAATAATAATATATGAGACCGTCACTAGTGCCATTATGGCACTATAACTACCCTCAGGATTGGGGCCCCGCCGAAAAACACGACCGAAACCAAAATGGAAAACAGACAAACCAAATGGGAGGGGTTCCAGAAAACCCCTTTGGGCCCCTTGTCTGAGAAGCAATAACCCCCCAAAACGAAAATGGGGAAATGTAAAATCAGACTTTTAAATGCCATTGATGAGGGACCTCAGACCATACCCCAAAAAATCGGGCCGGGTCTAGGGGTCACAAAGAGCCTGGTATCAATGCCCAGACAGGGGGTAACCAAGGGTAAAAAATGTGCCAAAAACATTCCGAAGCAAAGGGGAACCCCCCACAACCCAGCCCCCTAAAGGGGGGTGAGGGAATCCAAGGAAAATGCCAGCAGAGTGGGCAGGAAAAGTGGGTGGGAAAGGGGGTCCTTTGATCACCATACCACTCTTCAGAGCTATGGCAAGGGTCAAGCGAGCCCCCAGCCCTTTAGCCAGATGCACCACACAACCCCATCAGAGGGAAATTCGGCTAAACTGTCGCAAAACCATTTCCTCTGATCCCTATGTGGGGGAACCCGTTATGATAATTTTTTACCCTGTGTAAAATCCCTTTTGCCATGGAGGATGGTGTCAGCAGGGAGATGTTGTCAGTGGGGGACGCGTGAAAACAGCGAGGCTCCTTTTGGGGTCTGTGTGTTGACCCCGTGTCCTTCCCCCCACGGGGCCGTGGGGCTGCCCCATGATAGCAATGCCTTGCTGTAGGAGGAGGGGTTGTTGTTTACCCTCAGGATTTTGTGGGATCCCTTTCTGCAACCGGGCCTGCATGTGGGTCAAGGGGTCGACCGATCCTCCCTGTAAAAATGTTTGCTCCCGGAGGGGTGATGGCTGCAAGACCCCCTGGGTTTTTGCCTTTGGTAGGCATAAGTATTTATTTTTTTGGTTTCCCGCTCTGACCGAGAACTCTATCGAGGTTTTTGCCCACGGCGGAGCTTCGACAAAGTCAGGGGAGGGGGGAGTCCATGCCTTTGGGCCCGAGGCTTCTTTGAGCTGATGGCGATTAAACCCCCCTGGGGTGTGAGACAGCCAGGAGTGTTTGGGGAAACAGCTCGTTTCCCGTTTTTAGGGGTTGACTATTTTTTGTTTAGGGGTTTGTTCTGACCCGGGGTGACCTTTTTAAGAACTGTGCTCCTTGGTCAATTCGGGGCCCAAGGGGAGGAAGGTTTGCCTCCACAAGGAGGGGGCCTTCCCACCTTGGGGCACCCGAATGACCTGGCGGCTTTGTTTGGGGCACCCAGAAAAACCCTGGGGCTTCGTTTTTGGACTGTCTCCCGTTTGGCTTTATGTTTTTTTAATGCCAATCAGAGCGAGGGAGGATAGTCACAATGGCCCGCAGCATGTACATAGAATGATCTTTGTACTCGTGGGCCCCTATGCGTTTCCACTCATTTCCTCTGACGGGGCAGTCTTGATTTTTTTGGGCAAACCCGGTACGGACCTCCCTTTTGGAAAGGGAAGGGCCAGTCTCCTTACCCCAAGGTGGTAGTCCTGAACCCACTCCAATCTATTCCCCGGGTTTTTAGCTTTTGCCTTGAACTCTCTGTCCAGAGCCTGGCTTTTGGGTTGGTGCAGAGATTTTAGTCCTGCCTGCAACACCTCGAACCAGGTCCAGAAACGCTGGGCTTTGTTTGCAGTATGGTCCCGTGGAGAGATAGCAAAATCGTCGCATGGAGAGGGCTTTCACCCCCCCTGGGGGGGTTTTTTTTGGGGGATACAGGAATTTTATAAAAAGGGGGGACTGAGAACCCACCCCGTGGGTTTCCATTCTCTAGTGGCATGTGCTGTGATAGGTGACCTTGGGAATTTTACTTGGCTGTTCTTTTGTAAAATATCACCTTCCAAGCCAGGGCTTACCCCTGATTCCGTTTTTTGGGTCAGTCTCCGAATCGCAAGGGACTTTCCCCAAACAAAAGCCTTCTTCAGTCAAGGAATATTTCCCCAATGGCCCGTGCTTATTTTTCCAAAACGGGTAGCTGTGCACTGTGTCAGCCCTGGTGAACCGTGGAGGTGTTCGTGGGGGGTCCCTTTCCATCGGGGCCCGGGTTTGTACCATCCTCCGGCCGTCTTTGGGCCGACAGCTGAGGGAGAGATGGGGCGGGTACTTCCCCGGCCCTTTTGGTTTAGGGATGGGAACTATGTAGCCCTCTTCCCCCCCTTGGGTAGAGTGGAAGTTTCCCAGACCTGTTGATGATTCAAAGCAAGTACCCACCCGGGCCCAGGGGGAAATGAGGGGTATGAGATCCGGGGGTGTGTTGGAACTGGCTTTATTGCATCTCTTAGTTCCCCCAGGAAAAGAAACGTCGATTTTTTCGGTTCGGCTGCCTTTTTTCTGATGTGAGTAAGTCTGTCTGGTTGAGGCGTTCTTTTCTTGCCCTCAGTTTGGTGGCAGGTGTTGTCGTTCTCGCAGAGAAAATCGAGCGCCTCTATTGGCCCCTGCTGGGGGGCGTGGTGCTGCATCTCGGGGCGGGGGTGGTGGCTCGCTGACCCGTTTCCATATCTGAGAGATGGGATGAGATCAAGGACTCACACCCCTTCCAGCCCCTTTTCTGCCTCACTTGCGGCAGTTTCCTTGGGGTCCCCGACAGCCTCCCTTAGGAGGGGTAGGGTTTTCGGGGGGTTTTTTGCCCTTTGGGAAAAGTTTTGGAAAATATTACCCTGTGGTTTACCCCCCTGACTCGTCATTGAAGTACCGGCGTCTTTTTGACTCCTAACCCAGGCCGATTTTGGGTATGGGCATGAGGTGCCTCATCAAGGCATTTACAAATCGATTTGTAGCACTTCCCCATTTCGCTTTTGTGGGTTCATTGCTTTCAGACAACGGGCCAAGGGGGTTTTGGAACGCCTGCCAGTTGGGTTGTCTGTTTTCCACTTGGGTTCGGGCGTGGGATTTTCGGCGGGCCCTATCCTGGGGTAGTTATAGTGCCATAGGGTGAGGTCTAGGACCCTCCCCTTGACATCGTTTGGGCCCCCGGCTGTGAGGAGAGCGATCTCGGGGAATGTCTCAAACACTTGGCTATGTGTAGCCAGACGCATCCGGTGCCCTGCAGGGACCAGGATGGGTGGGTGATTGAAGTCTCCCCCCATGATCCTCGGTGTGTGCTGCAGAAACCAACCCGGTGATGTCTAAGTACTACAGTGTGGGGCGTACACTTGTACAATTTCAGGGGCCCCCCCGGCAGTTTAATCTCGACGGGGGAAAATTTAACATTCCCCCGTGCGGGGACGATATTCGGAGCAAGGAATTTTTGCTTTGACCAGGGCATAGGCCTCTTTTGCCATCGGAACGTGGCAGCGATAGACTGAAACCGAGAAGCGAACAGCTTCGGTGATAATGTCTCCCGGAGCTGACGATGTCAATGCCCTTGATCGCACTTTTGGGGAGGATGGCACTCCTGGGAGAAGCCCCGAGTTTCCCCTCAGAATACTTTGTTGGGGCCATGATGTTTTAATTTATAGTTACAAGAGACATCGTCTATTCGAAAGACAGTCGGGGTCTGACAACTCCTTGTGAGATCCTCACTGCTTGAGGGTCTCCTTCGGCTGTAGGGATTCCCTGGTCCTGGGGGGTGGAGAGCCTTGGTAGCTTGACTTGAGTGTTTTGGGTTTTTTTTCCCGGCCCGGTGTTTTTTGGCATTGGGTGGGCCCTTTCCTGGGGGGTAGCTTCTTCTGTTCGGCTTTGGATGAAACACCTGGTAGGCCTTTCCTGGGGGCATAGCCTGGCCAGGTTTTGCCGTGAGGGCATAGCCTGGCCAGGTTCTGCCTGTGAGGGATAGCCTGGTTGAAAGGGGAGGGGAGTCTCGACCCCGGGGTGAGGGAGAGGATTGGGCTGATTTGGCCCTCTCCTTCTTTCCTTCCCTTTTTTGCTTCGAAGTCTGTTTTTAAAGTCTTGGCGTGTCGACTGCCTTATCCGCCTCTTCCTTGTCCCGGACAAGGATACTGCCATGCTGTGACTAAAGCAGAGACCAGGAGCATGTCCCCCCCGCGAAGAACATGTCTTCTGGGTTGGGGGGGACCCTGTGGTGCTGTTTGGGAAACCTTTTTTCCTGGTTCCTTGCACTCTTTTACTTGGGGGAACTCCGTTTGTCGGAATTCCGGTTTCGGCTGGGGGGGGAGTTTTCCTTTTTCTGTCTGTCCACCCTCTTGGCAGCGGCAGGGGCATTTTAACCTGTGCTCGGGGGTTTTTTTTTGCCACCCGGGGGCACGAAAGGGTTCAGGGTGGACCGGTTGGGCCCTTTCACGGGGCAAAACATCGTCGTCTTGGGGGATTTTGTTTTGTTTTCCCTGTATTGGCAGGTCATCCCCTCACCCCCCACCCACCCCGGAGTCCAACAAGGGAAGCGAGTGTTTGAACCCGTCTAACGAACAGGGGGATGAGTGGGTATACCAGCCAATTTGCCATTTTTCACTGGGATGCACGGAGGGGGTGGGTACCAAAAGGCAGCAGATGTTTACCCAGCCTCCCAAGGGGGGACCCGCCGTTGACCTGACCGGGCCGGGTCAGGCACCTTCTTGCCAGAATAGAGGCAAGAGGGGTTGTACCCCAGGGGTACTCGTGCACGGCATCGCTAAACTCCAGGCTCCGCTCCCAGCTCACAAGGGTGCCCGCACGGCAAACACGTGGGTAGGTGCAAATTGGAGTATCCCAGAGGGGATGCCTTCCCCCTACGGACATCATTGTGGGAAATTCGCTCCTCCCTAGGAGGAAGGAGCTCTTTCACTTTTTCCAGGGATTTCTCTCCACCCCAAAAGGACCCTTTCCCTTTTTTAAAGGAAACCTCTTTTCTCTGAAACGCCCCAAAAGGTTTTTTCACCTCAGTGAGAAAAGAGGGGGGTTCGCACCTGTTTCCTGTCAGTTCCTTCATCCCTCTGAAACAGGCCACAACGTTTCTACAGTGGGGGAGAAAATTAACAGTTTTTTCCCGGAGGTTCCATGGCAGGACGGTTTTAAGGGAACCCCCTTTTCTCTGAAACATCCAAAGGATGTTTTTACCCCAGTGAGAGAAGAGGGGTCCCGTACCTTCCCCCTAAGCCCTTTATCCCCCGAAAAAAAGCCCCAAACCCCAGACTGTTTTCATCACAGTGAGGGGGAGAACTAATTTTTTCCAGGCAGTTCTTTTGGCAGGGGGGTTTAACGTGAAACCCCTTTTTCTGAAAAAAACCCAGATTTCACCTCAGTGAAGAAGAGGGACCTGTACCTGTTCCGTAAATTTCCCTTTATCCCTGAAGTAGCCAACCCCGATATTCCACAGTGGGGAGAGAGACTATTTTTATCCGGGACTTCCCTATCACAGGACGGGAAATTTAAAGTTCTGTCTAAGTGTAAGACAACCTGGCTGAAGCCCGACAAGGGGGGTTCTACCTGCCCATCGCCCTATTTCGAGAAAAAGAGTGGCAGTCATCAGATGGTTCCAGACCATCCCTACAAAAGAATGCCCAAACCATGACACCGTAAGGGAGCCTTCTAAGGCCCCCCAGAACACCCTCCCCGGGGAGGTAAAGGGCTGCCCACGTCCGAGCACGCGCCCGAAGATGGGGTCTAGTTCACCAGAAGGTGTGCACAGAGTTATCCTAATGCCGAAAATTCGTATAGGAAAGAGTAGGCTAGGAGGGCACGAAGCTACATGCAAGCACATAGCATCGTGGCATCAAACAATGGGGGGCGCGTCACCGTCCGGTAACGCGGAAGAGCCGAGGCCGAAATTGCATGGGACCGGGCGCGGTACATCTCTTTAATACTCCCATGCAAAAGCCACACGACCGAGAGATCATGGTGACTCTCTTGGCGTTGCTCGGCTCGACCCGCTGCGCCCCGTCCGCCACCCTTGCTGGAACCGATCCTCCCTTCTCTCTGAATCGTCCAAGTAAGGACCAATTCACAGCAGGGAGAGAGGGGAGGAGAGGTCCTTCTTCATCAGCTGCTCGATGTCCACTGAGCATATATAGGCCTATATATATATATATATATATATATATATATATATATATATATATATGTCACAACCGCGAAATTACAAAGGACCTACGCCGATGTTTACCTCACTCTGTGAGGCAGGCTTAGGTCCGATTGGCTCGTACGCCTCGTGGGGAACGAGGGTATCGGTCCTTTACATCAGCGCGGCAATTAAAAGGAGCACCAGCCAAAAATTATGCATATAGCATCCGGGCTAGTACAGTGGTAACGTGTCGGCCTCTCATCCGAGGAGTCGGTGGTTCGCGCCCCACCCAGGCGCGAGAAGTTGTCGCCTGGAGGTTACTGCTGTGGCTGGGCACCAAGGCGGGTAAGGACTATGTTCAGCCGAGTCAGCACCAGCAGACACACGTGAGCGAGTCGGCATCAGTCGACACAAGCCGGGCTCCCCTCATGGTATAGCCCGGGCGAGGATAAGCTTCGCATATCGGACTTACCCTTAAAATTATGCAGTTATCCTGTGACTTTGATTTGTGTACTCCCTTCTGCCATGCGACCTCGCCTCTCTCTCTCTCTCTCCCATGCTTCTGTTTGTACATATTTTGTTATGTGTATGTATTGTAGTGTAGTGACCGTTCTGATTCCTTCGTCTTTTTTATAAGTTGAACCCTGACAATATATATATATATATATTTGCACATACATACGCACACATGTACATGTGCATGTGTAAGTGTACACACACACACACGTATGTGTGTGTGTATGTATATATAATATATATATACATATATATATATATATATATATATATATATATATATATATATATATGAAAGATGGAAAAATGCAATGCCGCACCGATATAAATATATAGGTCTCAATAAGTATAAATTGGAGGTCCAATACTAAACCAACAATACCACATGACCCACTAAATGAGTGCGCAACTATTATGATGACACACTTCCCATCATCATCATATATATATATTATATATATATATATATATATATATATATATATATATATATATATATATATATATATATATATATATATGAAAGATGAAATAATGCAATATAGATATATAACAACCCTCCCTGACCAGACTCGAAGTCTAGATCACTCCAGGCATGAATTGGAGGACCAGTACTAAACCTATCATGCCACACGACCCACTAAAAGGAGTGTGCAACTAGCATGATCTATCTAGCTCCATAGACATTACTTTATACTACCTCATCATTATGGGTTATGTTCCCTGTCATTAAAGATTTCTTGCAATCAAATCCTTCGTCACAGACGCCGTTACAGACCTTATAGCGGTTAGGCCGTTGCTCCTGACCTTGCCGACAATCAACGTCACGATCCACGTTAGCAGGGTTTAGGACGCGGATGTGTAGTTGATGTCAGATTTACATATAAACTTTATTTATCCTGTACATATCACCATCTTAGCCATGTTGCTTCTCTTATTAGTGTTTGGGGCGTGCTACACGAAAGCATATCGGATCCATAGGGAAGGCGAACGTATGAGCAGTAAGACCGTCGACCGTGCTGCCTCGTGTCCCCTGTATCATCACCATGCAACGGCGATGTTCTTAATGCATCGAGTACTTGTAGATGTAGTTTGGTATTTTCTCCTCTGTCCTTTACTTGGAGTGTTTGAGGTTCAAGTAGATCGTTGCGTGTTGCCTTGGAACATTTAAAAAAGTACTTTAGTAAATTGCTGGCCCTTGTGTACATGGTCTGGCTGCCGTTCTCAAGCACATGATCGATGTTGAGGAACTCTGTAGATAATGGGAGGATCAGCCGTCAAGAAAACCAAGTCAAGGACCGTCTATGGGGTGTGTTGCGGAAACCGACATCAACCGACCCGGGATCCCAGCGAACGAGGCCGTGGCAGAGGTCAATCCTTTCGCCGAGCGCACGGAACTGACGAAGGTGATCTACACTGAAGAGGAACGATCTGTCAACATCTCGTGGGCAAGGCGAGGGTAGTGGTAGAGCGGTGACTTCACTTCATGAACCCTAGGCCACGCATCCGGGGAAAGAAGCAGCTGATCAGCAAATGTTCGCCCACCCCTTAAGCAATCTGCCAAGAAACCAAGGCGAGAAGTAAGCGAGGATGCTTGAGAGATTAGTCTGAGTCCTGTCCATGACCCGTGTGTACCTTCCTCCCTTCGCCCATAGAAGCTGACCTCATCTCTGCCACGACGCTACCATACTAAGAACTAAAACTACGTGTCTATTCTTCATTAGTAAAGAAGCTAAACAGACACAGCATAACACATGAGTAGAACACGTTTTCATGATAAGCATACACACTTTACAGTTACACATAATCAGCAGGAACTACTTTGAAGGTCCTGTCAGCGAACTAATGTGCACGCCCCAGGAACAGAATGTATTGGTGAAGATGACCATTCCGCCTGCTTCATATCAAGGAAGAGATTCACCAAATATCGTCGTCTGAAAGGGTTCCAACTTCCTTACATCTGCATGCTGCTACATCACTCGAAGAACCCTCTTCAGCCAGTCTACTTCCATTTGGGCATAGGGGGAATCTATGTGTCCAATCAGTTCTGCTGTGCAGAAAGTTTTCAGCCATTTATTAATTAGCTAGAGTCACCGACCGGCACGCTGTTTCCCTGGGCAAGGAGCTTCACCTCGACTGCCTATAGGTAACCCAATTAAGGATATGTGAAGCAATAGCAATAGCAGAGAGTGCACTCACTGACTGAACCACGCTATGCTGAGCAGAAGAAAACTGCCATGGTCAATAGTCAAGGATCATCCGTCTAGTAAAAACATTTCTATTTGAGAAAGCAACGGGAACCTACTTCAGTACTCCTCCTTAATCAATCAATGATCAAGGTCTCATAGGTAAACTTGGGAAAGCGTGAAGGATCTCGCCACTTAGCGACAGCTGGTGGAACATCAGCAACAGCATTGATGCTGCGTGGTCACGAGAGACATATAAGGGTCGCAGATGTTCAATTCTGAACTATCTGTCCTTGATGATGATGATATATATACATTTATATATATATTATGCGTGTGTGTGTGTGTCTACATATCTATATATATATATATATATATATATATATATATATATATATATATATATATATATAATATATATAACACACACACACACACACACACACACACACACACAAACACACACACACACACACACACACACAAGAACACACACACACATACACACACACATACACACACACATACACACACACATACACACACACACACACACACACACCACACACCACACACACACAAAAACACACACAGATTATAATATTATATATATATATATATATATATATATATATATATATATATATATATATATATATATATACAGATAAAAAAAATATAAATATAAATATATAAATTTCTATTTTATATATCTATATCTATCTATCTATCTATCTATCTATCTATCTATCTATATATATATAAAATATATATATATATATAATATATATATATATATATTATATCTGTGTGTGTGTGGGGTGTGTGTACCCCATATATTGGATGTTGGTGTGTATGTGTATATATATATAATTTTATTTTAATATATATAATATATATATATATATATATAATATATAAAATATAATATATATATATATATTTTTATAAATATAATACATAAATATGAATACTATATATGAAAAATATATATATATATATATATATATCTATATATATATATATATATATAATTATATATATAATATATTATATATATTATATGTGTATATATATATATATATATATTATATATATATTATATTTTTATATTATATATATTATATATATTATATATGTGTGATGGGTATAAGATTACTCTAATATCCACACATAGAGAAATAAAAGGTTGGTGTCAAACACAGCAGCTGATACGATAACAATATATTATAATTTCAATAAAAAAGTATATAGGCACGATATGGATATAATATATCCACAGTATATAGACACGATATGATATTTTGTGACAAGAAATGACTCTGGAAATAAGGATCAAGATTAGCACTGGTACACAATTCGTGGGTGCAGATAATTGGAGGTTGGTGTGGGCAGTCGAGGTCGGTAGACCAAGTGTGTCCTTGCTGTCTTTGCTACTGTCTTTTATCTCGGGGCGGCACGTTAGGCGGGGCGATGTCCCGTCTTACAGGAAAATAGGTGTGGCTGATCCAAGTGTCAGTTTAGGTCGCTATTTCCTGATTGGCTGGCTGCGAATCGTCGCAATTCATAGGTCCGCCCTTCGATGAGGCTTTGAGGGTGATTTTCCTATGATGCGGAAATGACCAGAGTCTCCAGAAAGGTCAAAGTCGCGGGTACTGCCTGGGACGCGTCTTTGTCCGGCCCATGGGTGATATACGAAACTCGGTAGTTAAGAAGGTCACATCTGTGCATTGTAACTTGATCATATTTTCTCAGGTCAGACGTTTGCGTTGTCAACTCTAAATATAATACTTTCATATTTGCACTGTTAAACTCCACATATAAATACTTTCATATCGCTCTACCATGCTACCCCAAATCGTCCCGATTTGGTGAGAAATAAAGTAGGAAGCTTTATACTTAACTGAGGGTAAGAGTTCCTTGATCAGGGGAACTCCATAAGAGTGATATACGAAGAGACAGCAAACATCTGGCAGTGTCTTGATTGATGCACAGTACTCCCACGGTTGTGCAGCCATGGCAGGCCTCGAGATCAACTCCGGAAGTTACAGGTCTAACACACCTGGGAAGTGTGCTCTTCTGCATCCGTCAATATCATAGCTTGAAAAAAAGTACACGTATCTGGCGCCTTACATGGCTTTAGAGAGGTAATTGGGGACGTAGGGTGGAAGGCATAGTTCGAGATATGAAAATGAAAATAGTTCGTGCAACAAGAAAAAAAACGTAAGTTATGATGCAATAGCATGCTCCCAGGGTTATTAGCAACATACACATTCCGGCGACGGTAACGTATACGGGATAAATGTAGGTTGTGTGAAACGGGCTGAGCGTGGTAAATACATCAAACTGTTGCAAAGTAGGCGTCTGTTGAGAGATGATACTAGGAAGAGAAATGTTATAGGATGGCAATGACACCGACATAGGTTGCAGGTAGGAGGTAGTCATTGCAATCTTCCTTGTGTATGTATGGGTGGCTGGAATAAATAAGGATAAGGAAGTCAGTTCACATGAGGCTGGAAGAACAAAAGTACCTTGTAGAACAACATCAGGGTTATGCTTGTTACACCTAACTGTAGTTGTAGTAGCCTTGAAGTAAAATTATAAGGTAATGTCGGGAAATGAGAGAAGAAACGGCCTAACCGAACCACGAATTTCAGAGAATGTGCACTGACCAAAATGTTATGGCTTGTAATGAGCGCCCTGGAGCAAGATGGCATATTTGTGTCAAGTGCCAGAGGCGATGAAGTGCAAACAAATGTGCGAGGAGTGGTCTTTGCACAGTTATCTAAGAAATCTGCTGGTGGGAAAGAAATAGCCTGGCCGTGAAGGGATTTTAGGATGAGTGAATGTTGTGTTTTTAAAGTGAAAAAGGTGTTATTTGTTTTATATGGGAATGGGTGAATGAAATAAGCCTTGAAGGTAGTCTCAGGGGAGAGTGGAATAAGTACAGAGAGACCTGAAATTGTGAGGTAAGATTTTAGAGTAGAGTAGAACTGAATTCGTCGCTTTAGAGGAAAAAGAGGCTTACATTAGCAGAGGAGATATTGCGGAGAATGGGCGTAAGTCATGTGGAGTAATGAGACTAGGAACATTTCGCCTGCTTTTTGCTGAAATCAACGAGTTGGTTATTGAGTTAATATTATTTATAATCTTATTAATTGTCACTTGGTAAGTTTACCCCAAGGTCCTCAACGAAGGCTCCTGGTATCTGCGCGAAGCCTAGGGGGTAGGGCATGGCGGTCGGGGCAGACGACAAAGTGAAGAATGATAAGCCCAAGAGTAGTAAGATCTGGAAGATAAAAATCAATTAGTGTTCGTCGGCCGGGGGAGAATAGTACTTGTGAGCAAGCTTTAGGACGTCGGAATGAGACCAAGATTGTTCACCTGACTGTATGCATTTAATGTAGGCCTTGTTGTTCTTTACATTAATTATTCTAAATGGACCTTCAAATCTAGGAGCAAGCTTTGACTTCATATTGAGTTGCTGGTTGACTTTTCTAAATACTAGTGCTCCAACTTCGATGTGTTTGTGGCGGGCAACTTTGTGTTGAAATGACAGTATTTTATCTCTGGAATTAGTCAAATACTTCTTTGTGATCTGAGAGATTGACTTGTTTCTATTTAAAAGATATTCAGCATAATTATCGTTATATGAAGGAACTTGATTTTCATCAAAGAGGTCATAGGGTAGTCTTTTATCCATTCCATAAAAAAGAAAATGGGGGGGTTATCACCTAAGGAAGATGGAATGTACTATTAATACAAGACTGGATTGCCAATAGGATTCATCCCATATGTCCGATGTTGCATCAAGAAGCGATCTCATTAATGAGAGGATGGAGGAGTTGAGCCTTTCTGTAATACCATTACTTTGTGGGCGGTAAGGGAGAATTTTAACACGAGTTACATTCATGATATCACATAACTTATCCATGACCTTGTTATGAATTCAGTCCCATTATCAGTAGAAAATACATGGGGGCTGAATATCTATGACAAAGTCGGGGAAAGCATGTGCAACAACATTTGCTGATTTGTTGGGCACGGGGACTAGTTCAAAAAAACGAGTGGGAAGTTAAAATGAAGACAAAATAAAAACGATTTCCATTGCGAGGAAGTAAAAAACCTGACAATGTGTCGAAAGGGAGACCTTCTGGAAAGGAAAGTCGGGAATGTCATATTTCAATGCAGAGGCTGGGTCATTGGTATTTCCTTTGTAATATGGGCATTGCTTACAAGACTAAAACATGGCTTAGCAACTTTGCTAATGAGTGTGGGAAAAAGAAGGCGCTGCTGGGTTAAGTGAATTGCCTTATACTTACCACAATGTGCAGCTTCTTTCGATTCATGGAAAAGAGGAAGGATTCGACCTTCAAGAGATTCAGGAATAACTACAAGTTTACGAGATGCCTTGAGCTTTCTTGTCCTATATCGAGAATTGTGGGCAAAGTAGACCGTTAGCATCGAGGTACAATTGACTTCTCGAACATGTCTGCTAGGGGAGGTCTTAAATTCCTTTCAAGGCTTGAATTAAGGGGCTGTACAGATTATCATTACGTTGCGCTAGCCGGATCTCGTCCTCCGTGGGAGGGTCCATGGGAAGTACAGCTGGAGCAGCCAAGACCGGGGAGGTAACAGAATGAATGGGGTCGGAACGGCGACCGTTAACATGTGCAGGGCCGATCTCGTCGTCCGAAGGATCCTCAACGATAGGCGCGGCAGTATTTACCAAGATCGGTGCAATGTCAGAGAATTTCACCTTGCACTAGGGGAGAGGGGAGCGTGTGATAGCGCGTCGGCAACGACATTTTGCTTCCCGGGTAAATAAACAATGGTGACGTCAAACTCTGCTAGAACTTCAATTGCGCGGGAGCGTCGTTCATGAGGGTCCCTACCTTTAAATATGGACGTGAGGGGGGAATGATCAGTGTGCACTTCTATCTGATATCCCAAGATTAGCCCCTCGAAAGTGACAGAGGGCCCATGTGATAAATTTGTAGTTCACAGTCCATCGTTGGGGATAGCGTTTTTCTCGCCTGAATTAAGGGCGCGACTTGCAAAAACAATGGGCTGCGTCTTTCCAGAATGGCCATGTTTCTGGTGGAGTACTGCTCCAAGCCCGAGGTTTGAGGCATCAGTGGTGAGGACAAAAGGCAAGCTGAAATCGGGGAAGGCTAAAAGTGGAGCCTTAATTAATCGCGACTTAAGAGTTGTAAATGCGGCTTTTTCCTCGTCTGTCCACTGCCAAATAGAATCCTTTTTAAGGAGATAATTAAGCGGTGTCGCGATGGACTTGTAACCTTGAATGAACGGCCTGTAAAAACCTGAAAGGCCTAAAAATGATTTCAATTCCTTCTGGTTCTTAGGTGTTGGAAAGTCGGCAATGGCTTTAACTTTTGAGTCATTAGGTGCAA
>NC_051421.1:719712-729712 GCF_015228065.2 Penaeus monodon | reverse complement strand
TACTGATAAGGGTTTCTTGAAAAATCCGGGAAATCCAAAATTAGAAAAAAAAAAAAAAAATATTTTTTAAACGCACAGCACATTTTTCCCCGAAGAGCTTTTTGATTAAGTATTTTTGTGTTCGTAAATTGACTTGACGGGTTTTTTTAATTTTGAAAATTGTTCTGCATTTTTGCATATTTTTTTTAATGTTTCTTCCCCCTAAATTAATCCCCTAGGTCCTGGTAGTGGATCGGTGTTTGTTTTAAAGCAGATCAAAGGAAATTTTTGCAATAAAAATAATGAAAATAAAATTTTGGGTATTGACCGGGTTTTTGTTTTTAATTAGCGTTTTAAAAGAAAAAAAAAAAAATAGTAATGTAATAAAATTATATGATAAGGTAATGATCTGCTGTGCTGAGAGATGATGTTAAATGATGATGTGATGTAAATGATGTGTATGTAGTGTAATATAAATAAAATAAATTATTTTAATAATAATAAATAAAATCGCCGCATGCGAGTGGCGGGGGTGCACCATACACACACGCTCGCCCGCACGGTGTGGCGGGGCCTGATTTACATTTTTTAGGTAAATAAAACCCTAATCAAACCACCAAAATGATTCCAAACAACTATCCCCTGGGGAGGATCACTGCTAAACCCCGCCCATATGTCCCGGGCCTAAGTGTTCGTAAACCCTGGACAGCCAATTTGGGGGTTACGGGGGATATCCAGCTCTTAGCAATGGGCTAAAAGCTCTCCTCTCGGGTAAGAGTTGGAGGTGGGGATGAACGTCGCCCGTCACACGGACAACAAGGGGCACATCCCCCAGGAAAAACTGTCTCCCTCTTCCCTTAGTCAAAATCCCCCAGGTCCTAGGACGGGATAGCCCCACCCCCGGCCCCCGGTTCAACCATTTTTTACAAAAAATCAAAAAAAAACAAGACTTAAATGGAAAGGGAAGAGTATAATGAGGGAAATTCTGCTTTTCAACATCGGGAAAAACCCAGCAAAAATGTTTTTTTTGGTGTTCCATTTCCTCGTCCCTCCCTCTCTTTTCCCTCCCCCTCTCCCTTCCCCCTTCCCTCCCCCTCTCCCCTTTCCCCCTTCCCTCCCTCTTCCCTTCCCTTTCCCCCCCTCCCTCTAATCCCCTTTCCCCCTTCCCTCCCCCTCTCCCTTTCCCCTCTTCCCTCCCTCTCTCCCTTCCCCTTCCCTCCCACTCTCCCCCTCCTTCCCCCCCCTCCTCCCTTCCCCTTCCCCCTCTCTCCCTTTCCCCCTTCCCTCCCTCCCTCCCTCCCCCCCTCTCCCTCCTTTCCTCCTTCCTCTCTTTTTTTTCTTTCTTTTAAAAAGACTTTGGCTTTTTTTAACTTTTTCCCCCGGATTAATTGGCCGGGAAACTTTTCCTGCTTTCACCTCTGACCTTCGATTGCAATAGGTTTCCCGAAGATAATTTTTTTCTAACTCTTTTCCCTTCTATGTTTGGGGTTTTTTTTTTTTTTTTTTTTTTTTTTTTTTTTTTCCTTTTTCTGTTATTTTGTTTTTCTTTTTTTAAAATTGCGGGTTTACCCGGTTCTGATTTTAATTACCAGATCTAAAAAAAAGAAAATAATAATAATAAAAATATGTAAAAGTAATTTATGCGATGAAATGTAAAGATGAATTTTTTTTTTTTCTTTCTTGTAAGAATTTTTACTAAAACAATGACTATGAAATTTTTAACAAATTTAAATTAAAACTGCCCATAAAAAATGAAAAAATTTGTATCGAAAAGTATACAAAATAAAAAAATTTCTTATTAAATTCTGCTAACCTGTCTTTTTAAATACTTGGGTGATCAGAAACATTAAAAAAAAAAAACAGTCCAACCATTTTTCAGCCACGGGCAATATACGTACACAAAACAAGGGTTTAAGCAGCTGAGAGGGGCAAGGTTACACAGCTGTAGTAACATGCGTGATTGTAAATAGGGAAAAACTTGCATTTATTGTAATATTTTTTATTTTTTATTCAGTATTTGAAATTTAAGAAAACAAAAAATTCAAGTGTTTTTCTTTCATTTCCTTTTTTTGATGTTTTTTTTACTATTAAAATTACATTTAGCATTTTTTGTTTAAAGTTTTTTTTATTGCTTACTAGCTCTATTTTCTATTGTCCAAGATATTTCAACGTGCAAAATATATTTTTGCACTTTTTTTTCAGTGCTCATTTTTACATTGTGCAGTTTAAATATTATTTAATTTATTTTTCGTTTGTTAAAATATTGACAAGTGTTAAATTATTTTCCCAATTTTCTATTAGTGCATAATTTTAAATTTAACGTCTTCTGTAGTCCAGAAAAATTTAAATTTCCGGATTAAAAATTTAATCTAAAAACAGTACTTGCCAGGCAGGGGAGTAATGCGACTGTATAAACCCTGCTGTTTTTTTTCATCTTTTTAAAGGGAAAAAAGCATTTACCCCTACAAATTTTATAATTTCTTTTACGTGAAACGAAAAGTTTTCTGAGACAAAAAATATAATGCACAATACGCTAAAAATTTTATCATGCCCATGTCAAACAAAAATAAGTACCCTTTAAATCTAATTACATTCCCGGGGGTTTTCTTCAAGAGTTCTTTTCCCCGTGTGTGACGCGAGGAAGGTAGGGGGTTTTTTTTTAGGTGTTTCAGGCGAGGATCAGGATAAAAAAAGTCTCCGGTTTTCAAAACTTGCCGTTTTTAAAAATCAGGAAGTTTTTTATTTTTAAATCTGAAACCTATTCGTGATGTTATCAAAAACTTTTTTTTATTGATTAAATATTGCATATTCGGTTTTTTCCCCCTGGAAATGCGTTGCCTTTTCTGATCCGAAACTTTGGAAATTCTTGTGTAAGTTCTTTTAATTTTTTTTTCTTTAAAAGTAAATCTACAGTTTGAAAATCCCAAAAACTTTAAAAATTATTTGTTCTGAGGGTTATTTTTCCCCTGATAAAAAAAACTTTCTTACGACAATAGTTAATTTTATTCGCACACTTTCCCCGCCCCTTGTGACAGCAACTGCCATGTTCCCACGCTGGCCAAAAACTGGGCTCCACCCCCATTCCCAAAGGGTGTGCTTAATTAATTTAATTTTTTAAAAATATTAAATTATGAATTAATTTTACTGTATTACAATAGGAAAAAAGTAGTATATACAAATTCTTCTTTATCAACCTTTTGATTAAAAATAAAACATTTAGAACTACCGAAATCGGTTGAAAATGCGCAGGGCCCCAAGCGCCCCCATCTTATTTTTTCCCCAAGTTTAAGAGATATTTCTTTGGTCACTTTGGCCTAATTAATCTCTTATTTATATCACATTGCATACCACATATAAATGGGAAAATTTAAAAGAAAAAATCAATGTACTTTAACTTCAATTTAAACTATTCCTATATCTACTATTATCTTCTATCTATCTATCTATCTATCATCCATCTTCATTTTATCTTCTTCTATCTACTTCTACTATCTATCTAATATTTATATATATTATATTTATTATTTTTATATATAAAATATAATTTTATTAATATTAAAATATATATATAAAATAAAATATTATAATATATATATAATGGTGGGGTTGGTGTGTGTTTGGGGGTGTGTGTTGTGCATATATAATATTATTATATATATATATATATATATATATTTTATAATATATATAATTATATATATTAATTGTGTGTGTGTGGTGTGTGTTTGGTGTTTGGGGGTGTGTGTGTGTGTGTGTGTGTGTGTGTGTGTGTGTGTGTGTGTGCGTGTGTGGGTGTGTGTATGTATTGTAAGAGCCCTATAAATACTAGTACAATGGCTAGCAGGGGTAGTCATAATTGTTATGACGACTTGACTCTTTATTAATGAAGATTACTACACAGTAAGGGAACAGGCATGACGATGTCTTAGGGTAAAGCTGAGCGCGGGGTCGTGGGTCCGGTTAGCCAGCCCTGTAGGGCAAAGGCTGGACTGACCTTATCACGTTGGGCGCTGGGCACGAACTGAGTAAAACTGGGTCATCCTCAGACACAAACAGTGAGTGTCCACCGGATGCGTGGCGTTGGGTACCAGCTGCAGGAATGTGGGAGGAGCGAGGTGAGGTCACCGGTTCCGTCTGTTAATGACCCTCCATATTGCTCAGCCACCTACAAACGCCTCGCCCTCGAGGCGCCTTAGATTGGCCTCAAGGGTGACCCAAGTTTGGCTGGTCCTGATTTGCTTGTTATCTCGTTCTTGCGTGCATTGTCCTTGGTGCAACTTCGTCCCTATCATCCTCTTCTTCCTGGTCCTTGGTATAATCTGTCTATCCTCAACATCCACACGTCCTCGAAGGTCTTGCACAGGTCCTCCTTGACTTCAGATTCATCTAAACTTCCTCACAGTCCTTGTCCAGGTCTAACATCCACACGTCCTCACCGATCTCGTCCAGGTCCTTCTCGGCAGCATGCTCGTCATCACGTCTTCGTAATCTTCGTCTGGATTTACGGGCGTCCGGGCAGGGTGGCGCCCTTCCACAGCATCCTGGGGCGAATGGTACCTGGCCCTTCACTGGATGTACAGGCGTCCTGACAGGCGACGTCCTTCCATTACATCATGGGACGGCTTAATACCTGCTCTGACAAACATCCGCAGACTTCTGGCGATCTTCTGAGAACACTCTTCCCACAGCATCCTAAGGTGACCGTTTCTACAGCAGGGTCCTCCTGCTGTAGAAACGGTGCCGTATCGGATATCGTCAGTCCCAACTGCTATATACAGTCGGGGAACCAGATCATACATGTAAGGGCCAAGATAGTTAGAGAAAAAGAAAAGCAACAGAGAAGACGGGTTGTTAATTACCACTAGCCAGTTATCTATATAAATTTGCAGTTTTTAATGTGTTTTTACTTTATTTTTGTCTTTTTTTCATTTTGTGTTTTACTTTCCAAAGGGTAAAGAAGAAAATAGGAGAGGGAGACGTCAGTAGAAATCCACATGGACCTGGCTTGAACTACCAACCGTCGCTAATAGACATAAAGAGTAGATAAGGGAAACGACAATGGCAATCCACAAGGATTTACTTGAACCAGTTGCCGTCACACAGAAAAGAAATAAAATGTAAATTGTACATCATGTACGAGTCACTCGTCACGACTGACAAAATCGCAGGCAAAAGAGATACATCATAGATTTTTCCACCTACGACAGCAACAAATCCTATTAATGAAATGGTTTCAATGTCTTTTGTTCTGCATGCATGAGTGAGTAAGTGTGTGTGTGTGTGTGTGTGTGTGAGTGACAGCGGGCATGAGAGTGAGCTCACACAGAGAATGAATTACAAACACGAAGGTTAGCATTCAGTATTACAAAACTGATATAATTAGCAATGCTATTAATACAAAATTATTTCAACTATAAAATTGTATTCAACATTTAATAATATGCGACAGAATGTACGCACTAATGAACGGTGGTGTGAAAATATTCACAAGTCTTCTAACAAGGGAATCTTCTCGGGGTCAGAAATTCTGAACTGCCTAGGTAGCCATGTCTAGCTATGCATGTCAGACTTCATCAACAGGGGGGATCCTATACCCAAAATGCCATACAGTGAAGCAAACTGAGCCAGGAAAATCTATAAATAACCTGCTCTCTTCTGCATATCTGCGACAGGTGCTTGTGACATCCCCTACAGGTATCTAACTATCACGGATCACACAATCACTTGGGATTTACCCAATACATGCAAGCAACTTCTAGAGGGTGAGAAGGGCATGATTAATAAGGGAATAATGATTCTAGCTTAAACCCTAGTCCTACATTAAGGAACAGACGTAACTGTGGGTCACACCGACTCGAAAGTTGCTGATCAAACGAATAACTTCAGTTTTACCTGTCCCTTCTATCATAATGTCAGAGTGTAGATCTATTAGACGATTTACGCAACCCCGGGTTATATCGGGCATCCCTGTGTACTGTGAAATGAGGAAAAACCTAATGCTATACTAAAAACAACAAATTATATAAAATCTTGTTACAAGCTCCGTTCTAACACCAATAGAATGTATCATCACTGAGCAATGTAACGGTGCTAGGTGTCAACAACAACAACAACCAAATTATGGGAAAAACGAACGGCCAGCTCTTGGCCCTTTCCACATCCCAACCGACTGGAAGGGAAGTGCGGTCAGGTCGGGGCAAGGGGAGGAACAAAATAAAATGAAATGATGTCCATAATAACAACAAACATGAACACATTAAATTCGTTGTAGTTGAAACAATATAAATCTCTAATAACAAAAGAAATTAGTTAACTACTTGATTAATGAAGGATATTCATGTTTGTTGACCACATACCGTGATCACACAGTAATGCGATCTAAGGTCAGAAGAATAGTGTGAGAATGTGTACTTTGCTGTCACTTTTAACCAACAAAACCAACGTGAGAATGACTGCACATACGGTTTAACAAATTTATGGAAGAAGAGGGAAGGTAAGGAAATAAAAAGGCCCAAAATGTGTACTCACATGGTTTTGGAGACATGGGTCCGGTCAGCCAGCCCTGAAGGGCGAAGCTTGGACTGACCGTATTACATTGGGTGCTGGGCACGAACTGAGTAAAACTGGGTCATCCTCGGGCACAAGCAGTGAGCGTGGAATTGGGTACCAGCTGCAGGAAGTGTGGGGCAGCTGGAGGAATGTGGGGGGAGCAAGGTGAGGTCACCAGTTCCGTCTGTTAATGACCCTCCATATGTATATATATGTATATATGTATATGTATATATATGTGTATATATATACATATTTAAACACACAAAGACGCAAATACATTAAACTAGTACTAGGTGCAATAACAGAGTGTAGCATCAAATATGAGCTTCCCATTTTCTTCCAGTTTCAAACCAGGTAGAGGCACGCTCATCATCATTCATTCATTTATTCATTTGAGATTTGCGAAGTTCTGGCTTCGCCCGGGCTTTCATACGTATGGCCCGGCCTGTGTCAGCTGTTTTTGGCCATTTCATTTTGTTCTCTGACAATCTATATTTACCGTGGTGGCAGGATTGCCAGCAGGCGCTCCTACTGCCATGGTGTGAGCATGCGGCATAATCTCATTTCCAGCCCGGCGGCTGTTGTGGGTGGTCCTTGTCTCAGAAATTGTGTGTGCTCACAATTCTGTAAGTAATGTACCAGCATGGCGTTCAGCTCGCCACAGTGCATGCAACACCTGTCTTCATCGTCAATTGTCTCTATGATTTGCCATGCGTAATGGTAACCTAGTCTGATTCTGTGAAAAATGACTTCGGTACCAGTGGCTCATAGCCTGTAGTGTCTGAGTACCATTTTGCCAAGGAGGTTGATCTGGTTTTCTCTCTATGAAGCTGCAGGAGGAAGGCACGGGCTATGGTCTTACACTTCTGCCTTAATATTTTTCGGCACGGTTTTCTGATCATGGGATTTGGGGGCAAGAATCCTCTGTGCTATTGTGAGGACAGTGGTCAGAAAGTAGATGTTGTCTTTGGGTGAGCTTTGCTGTAGACAGTCAATGGCTGCCCTGGAGTCTGTATGTATGACCATGTGTCCTTCCCTGAGGGACGTGTGGCCATGATCACAACTGCCCCTCCTGTAGCGAGGGGGCATTGTCTGTTACCCTCATGGATTGTATGGCATCCCTTGCTGCAAAACCGGTGCCTGAAGTGTGATTTAAAGGATCAACTGATCCATCCGTGAAGTAGGTTCCTACACAGAGGAGTGATGGCTGCAATGACCCTCTCAGCTTCTGCCTTTAGATTAGGCATGGTGTATTGATACTTTCTCCTTGACAGCTCATAACAGAGAACTCGATCAAGGTTTGTACCAATGGTGGGGCTTCAACAAAGTCAAATACTTGCCCTTGGCAAGTAGTTGTTCTTTGAGCTGATAGCATATCAACACCCTGGCTGTGTGAGACAGCCATGGAGTTGTTTGCAAACAGCTTGTGGTTTTGTTCTAGGTGTCTGAGTATTTTTGTCTCATGTTTGTGTTCCTGGGAGCTTGGATGACCATTGAAAAGAACTGATCTGCCATTAGATTAATTCGTGATTCCAGAGGGAAAAGGTTTGCCTCCATAAGGAGGCTGAGGGCCTTCGTCCACCTTGGGGCACCTAAAATGATCCTGGCAGCTTCATTGTGAACTGTCTCAAATTTTTCTCTAAATTTTGGCTTTGCGGCAAACAGGGACACAGAAGCATAGTTCACAATGGGACGGATGGCATGTACATAGAAAGATCTTAGTACTTTATGTCTAGCTCCTATGTGTCTCCCAGACATTGCTCTCATTACAGACAGTCTTGCTTTGGTTTGGTCAACCAAGTACAGGACCTCCTTTTTAAAGGAGAGGGCCCGGTCAATCATTACCCCAAGGTATTGGAAGACCTGGACCCATTCTAAGTCCATTCCCTGGATTCTTAGACTTGTGCCTTGAACATTTAGTCTCAGAGCCATAGCTTTGGATTTGGCTGCAAAGATCTTTAGTCCTGTCCTACATGACTCCTCAGATACAAGGTCAAGACAGCACTGGGCTTTACTTAGGGAGTGTGGTCCAGTGGAGATGATTGCAAAGTCGTTTGCATAGATGTTCTTGTTGAGGATGCAGGACATTAGGGTGCTGAAAAGGGCTGGACTGAGGACCCCACCCTGAGGTGTTCCATTTTCTAGTGGCATGTGCTGACTTTGGCTGTTCTGTTCCTGAAATAGTCACCTATCCAAGTCAGGAGCTTTCCTCTGAGTCCCTTCTGGATCAGGCTCTCCTGAATAACAAGAGGACTTGCTAATTCAAAAGCCTTCTCCAGGTCTAGGAGTACTACCACAGAAGTGACAGTGCTGATTGTGCTTAAGAGCGTGGAATATATGCTGTGTGCTGTGTTCATGCCCCTTGTGAACATATGGAGGTGTTCATGTGGGAGTCCCATTTTCCATTGGAGTCGGTTTAGAACCTATCTCTCGGGCGTCTTGCCCAGACAGCTGAGGAGAGATGGGTGGTACTTCCCTGGCTCCTTTCGTTTTGGGATGGAACTATGATGGCCATATTCCAGCTCTAGGGTAGAATGGAAGTTTCCCAGGACTTGTTGATGAGTTGCAGGAATGCAAGCTCACCTGCCAGTCTTAGGTGGGAAATGAAGGGGTATGAGATCCCATCAGAACCTGGGGCTGTGCAAGAACTGTTTTTGTAGGTTCGTCTTAGTTCCCTCAGAGAGAAGATAACATCTGAGCTATCAGGCTTGGGCCAGCATCCATGAGGATAGTAACAGTCTCATCAACACACCATCTAATTCTCTCCATCAGAGCCACAGTGGCCGGGGTGAGGTCTAGGGCCCTTCCTTTGACATGCATTGGCTCTTGGCTGTTGAGAAGAGTGATCTCGGGGAAAGCCTCAAGCATGTTGGCTATGTGATAGCCTGGCTCTTGGCTCCGGTGCCCTGCAAGGAGCCAGGATGGGGTGGTGTGCACTGAAGTCTCCCCTTATGATCTCTCGGTCTTGTGTTGCAGTAGCACAGATCAGGCTGATGTCTAAGCTCCTCCAACCTGGCCTGCTGTACACATTGTACAGCTTGAGGGGGCCCCCCTCCAGCAAGAGATTCAACATCCTCTCCACAGGATGTTGAATAACCGGTGCATCGGTTATTGCAGAGCAAGGGATTGTTGCTCTGACCAGGGTGATCAAGCCTCTTTTACCAGCTATGCTTGGCAGCATGAAGACATGATAGCCTGAGAAGCGAACAGTCCCCTCTATTTATGTCTCCTGGAGCATGACAAAGTCAATGTTACTTGATCGCACTGTTGCATGGAGGATGGTATTCTTTGTATTGAAGCCATAGATGTTCCACTGTAGTATGCTTAGATTGTGTGTCATGATTTTACTTGGTGATAATTACATCAGAGACGTCTTTATATTCGGCTTCAGAGTCAGTTGTGTCGGAGTCTAACAACTCCATTGTTGAAGTCCTCGCTGGTTGTGGGATCATCAGGCAGACAGGGGGTT
>NC_051421.1:701308-708808 GCF_015228065.2 Penaeus monodon | reverse complement strand
AGGGCGGACCTATGAATTGCGACGATTCGCAGCCAGCCAATCAGGAAATAGCGACCTAAACTGACACTTGGATCAGCCACACCTACTTTCCTGTAAGACGGGTCATCGCCCTGATAACATACGAGTAAAAGGTTTTGCAACATTACTTTCCTTGTATAATATTACTGATAATAGATGTCAGGTGCATGTATTTAATCTGACCCCGGCCCCATTGACTATTAACGCTGTAATATCCCATGAATTCACAGACTTGCCTATCTGCAAATTTGTTTCCCGCTCCTCCCTGTTTTTTTGACTGCAAACATCATTTTTCCTGATGAGCAGAACTCTGATCATATTTAAAAGCAAAATTTAGATTTCTAAAGGGGAATATGAATTTTTTAAATAATTTTTTAAAAGAACCCCAAGGTACTGCCAACAAGGGCCCCTTTTTTCAACACTCCATACCCTCGAATAAAGAACAGTGCCAAAAACCCTTTCCCAATTCCTAATTTTAGATTGTTGTGCAAGACATTGGCTTTAATAAAAGTTTTTTTAATATTGACTTGTAAAGGTTCCCTGAAACCCTAGGCTCCTGAGAGGGCCACATAGGCTTTTGACTCATAGGGGGACACTGAATTTTTAGTATCCCCTTTTTGGCCCTTTTGCAATTCCCCTCTTAATTAGCAGATAATGATTTTACATCGGATTAATAACGATCAGGCCCTGGTATTTAATGTTTTTTAATTTGCCACCCCCCTTCCAAAACGGGAGAATAAATTGTGTGGGTTTTCAAAGGCTATCAACTGAGGATAAAATTAAACCTAGAAGTGTCAGTTTTTTCAAATCTAAGTTAGATTTCTTTGGCCCTCCCTTGTTTTAAAAGGGTTTTGCCCCCAATGACTAAAAAGTTAAAGCATTCCCGATTTTAAAACCCCAAAAGAACCAGAAGGAATTGAAATTTTTTTTGGGCCCTTTTCGGGTTTTTACAGGACGACGCTCCCGGGGCAATGAAGTTCTAGCAGATTTTGACGTACCAGTTTATTTCCCCGGGAAAGCAAAATGCGTTGCCGACGCGTTCACACGCTCCCCTCCCCCCTTTCCCCCCTGGCAAGGGAAATTCTTGACTTTTGCCCCGATTTGGAAATACGCCCCGCCTTCTTTTGGGATCCTTCGGACGACGAGACCCGGCCTGCACTTTTAACGGTCGCCTTTAAACCCCCATATTCTGTTACCCCCGGTTTTTGGCGTAGCGATTCCCAGGACCCCCCCGGAGGACGAGACCGGTAGCGCAAGAAATGATAATCTGTACACCCCTTAATTCAAGCCTTAAAAAAGGAATGAAAGACCCCCCCCTAGCGGGAAGTTGGGAAAAGCCAATTTGTCCTCGAGTAAGGGTTTTACTTTGCTAAAATTTCGATATGGACAAAAAAAGAAAGGCATTGTAAACTTGTTTTTTCCGAATTCTTGAAGGCGAACCTTCCTCTTCTAAAAACGAAAGAAGCTGACCTGTGGTAATAAAAGGAAATTTCATTTAAAACCAGCAGCGTTTTTTTTCCCAACCTCATTAGAAAAAGTTGTAAGCATGCTCAGTTTGTAAGCAATCCCCATTTTACAAAGGAATACCAATGACCCACCCCCTGCATGAAATATGACATCCAGTTTTTCCTTTCCCAAAAGGTCCTTGCACACTTTGTCGGGTTTTTCTACTTCCCCGCAAGGAAATCGTTTATTTTTTAGTCTTCATTGATATTCACCTTTTTTTAAAACTGTCCCGTGCCCAAAAAATCAGCAAAGTTTTTTCACAGTTTTCCCACGATTCGCTGATTTGCCCCCATGTTTTTTTACGATAATGGGACTGATTTCATAAAAAGGGGCGGATAATTTATGTGATATCAAAATGTAATGTGTTAAATTTCCCTTCCCGCCCCAAAGTAATGGTTTACAGAAAGGCAACTCTCCACCCTCTTTTAATGAGATCGTCTTGGAAAAGGGGGACATTGGGAGAATCACTTGGCAATCCAGTTTGTATTAATAGTAATTCATTTTTTTTGGGTATACCCCCTTTTCTTTTTTTGGGAAAAGGAAAAAAGACTACCTTGACCTTTGATGAAAACAAGTTTTTTATAAAACGAAATTATGGAATATTTTTTAAATAGAAAAAGCAATCTCTCAGTCACAAAGAAGTTTTTGACAAATTTCCAGAGAAAAAAAATACTGCTTTTCAAAAAAAAAAGTTGTCCGCCAAAAAGACATCGAAGGGAGCATAGATTAAAAAAATCAACAGAACTCAATATGAAGTAAAAGTTGCTTAGTTTTTGAAGGTCCATTTAGAAAAATTTAATGTAAAAAAAACAAAAAGGGCCTACATTAAATCAACAGTCAGGTGAACAATTTTGGGTTTCTATTCCGACGCCCAAAAGTTGTCAAAAAGTTTTCCCCCCCGGCCCCACGAACACTAATTGTTTTTTATTTCAGATCTTAAAATTTGGGGGTATCATTCTTATTTGTGTCTGCGACCGCCAGCCCCCCCCTGGGCCCTTCGCGCAGTACCGGGGACCCTTTCGTTGGGACCTTGGGGAATTTACCAATGACAATTAATAAGTTTATAAAAAATTTTAATCAAAAACCCAAACTCGTGATTTCAGAAACGCAGGCAAAAGTACTTCTTTTCCCTTATCCACATGCCTACCCCCCTTTTCTCCACAATTCCTTGCTAATGTTAACCCTTTTTTTCCCTAAAGGACGAATTCAGTTATATTACTCTAAAATTTACTCAAAATTTAGGTCTCTCTGTTTATTCCCCTCCCCTGAGAAACCCTTTAAAGGCTAATTTTATTCACCCATTCCCCTATAAAACAAATCACCTTTTTTACTTTAAACACACAACATTTTATACCTAAAATCCTCCCGGGCCCGGCATTTTTTCCCACCAGCAGATTTCTTTGATAAAGTGCAAAAACCCCTCCTCGCACATTTGTTTGCATCATCGCCTTTGGGATTGACACAAATATGCCATCTTGCTCCAGGGCGCTCATTAAAGCCAAACATTTTGGGGCAGGAATTCCTGAAATTCGTGGTTTTGGTTAACCGTTTTTTCTATTTCCCCACATACCCTTATAATTTTTTCTTCAAGGTACTAAATACAGTTGGTGTAACAAGCTAACCCTGATGTTGTTTTACAAGAATTTTGGGTTTTCCAGCCTATGTGAACTGATTCCTTACCTTATTTATTCCAGCCACCCCTCTACACAAGGAAGATTGCAATGACTACCCCTACCTTAACCTTTTTGGTGTCATTGCCCTCCTTAACATTTCCTTTTCCCAGTATCATCTCTCAAAGACGCCCCCTTTCAACAGATGATGTATTACCACGCTCAGCCCCTTTCACAAACCTAATTTACCCCTATACGTTTCCGCGCCGGAATGGCATGTTGTAATAACCCTGGGAGCGTGTTTGATCATAACTCGTTTTTTTTTTTTGTTGCCGAAAATATTTTCATTTTTTACTCGAACTTGCTTTCCCCCTACGCCCAATTACCTCCTAAAGCAGTAAGGCGCAGAACGTTACTTTTTTCAAGCTATGATGACGGATGCAAAGAGCACACTTCCCCGGTGGTAGATGAATTCCCGGGGTTGTTCGAGGCCCGCCATGTGCACAAAACCCTGTAGACTGTGCATCAATCAAGACACTGCCAGAGTTGCGTCTCTTCGTATTCACTCTTATGGGGTTCCCCTGATCAAGGAACTCTTACCCCAGTTAAAATATAAAGCTTCCCATTATTTCACCAAATCGGACGATTTGGGGGTAGCATGGTAGAGCGATATGAAAGTATTATGTGGAGTTTAAGTGCAAAAGAAAGTATTAATTTTGAGTTGACAACGCAAACGTGACCTGAGAATATATGACAATTACAATGCAAGAGGGGCCTTCTTAAATACCCGGTTTTATATCACCATGGCCCGGACAAAAAAGCGTCCGGCAGACCGCGACTTTTACCCTTTTGGAGACTTGGTCATTTCCGCATCAAGGAAAAAACACCTCAAAGCCTATCGGGGGCGGACTATGAATTGCGGATTCCGCAGCCAGCCCCAACGGAAATGCGACTAAACGACACTTTGGGTCAGCACACCCATTTTCTGTAAGACGGGGGCATCGCCCCCCCTAGGTGCCCCACCCGAGAAAAAGACAGAGCAAAGACAGCAAGGAACACTTTGGCTACCGACCTCGAGCCCCCACCAACCTCCAATTTTCTCACCACGAAAATTGTGTACTAGTGTAATCTTTTCCTATTTCCAGAGTCTTCTGTCACAATAATTTAATCGTGTCTTATACTGGAGGAATATTATTTGCCTAATTTCTGTGTTTATTTAAGTTATAAATATTGTTTTGTTCAGTGCTTTTGGTTTTACACCCAAACCTTTATTCTAAGTGGGATATAGAGTAATTTACCATCACCAAAAATAAATAATAATAAATATAATTATATATAATATAATTTTTATATATATTAAAAATATAATAAATTTTAATAATAATATATAATATATAAATATATACAATGTATATATAATTATAATAATATAATATATAAATATAAATATAATATATATATTCATAATATTTTCATTTATGTTTTATTCTTAAAATACATAAAATATTTTATAATAATATATATTAATAATATTTATTATAATATATATATATATAATATATTACACATAACACACAAATATTATGTGTACACAACACACACACACACAGAAAATATATATAATATAATAAAATAAAATATATTAAATATATTATTATATATATATATATAATAATTTAATTTAGAGAGAGAGAGAGAGAGAGGAAAAGAAGAGGAGATAGATAGATAGTAGTAGAAGATAGATAGATAGAAGATAGAATAGATAGTAGATAGATTAGATAAATAGAAGATATATTTATATATTTATATTTAATTTTTTTTAAACTTTAATATAATAATAAATTAATATATTAATTTAAATATACTTAATTTTGGTGTGTGTGTGTGGGGGTTGTGTGTGTGTGTGTGGTGTTGTTTTGTGTGTGTGTGGTGTGTGTGGTGTGGTTGGGGTGTGTGGTTGTGGTGTATTTTTTTGTGTGTGTGTTGTGTGTGTGTGTGTGTGTGTGTGTGTGTGTGTGTATATGTTTATATATATATATATATATTATATATTATATATATATATATATAGATATAGATATAGATATGTAGACACACACACACACGCATAATATATATATAAATGTATATATATCATCATCATCAAGGACAGATAGTTCAGAATTGAACATCTGCGACCCTTATATGTCTCTCGTGACCACGCAGCATCAATGCTGTTGCTGATGTTCCACCAGCTGTCGCTAAGTGGCGAGATCCTTCACGCTTCCCAAGTTTACCTATGAGACCTTGATCATTGATTGATTAAGGAGGAGTACTGAAGTAGGTTCCGTGCTTTCTCAAATAGAAATGTTTTTACTAGAGGATGATCCCGACTACTGGACCATGGCAGTTTTCTTCTGCTCAGCATAGCGTGGTTCAGTCAGTGAGTGCACTCTCTGCTATGCTATTGCTTCACATATCCTTAATTGGGTTACCTATAGGCAGTCGAGGTGAAGCTCCTTGCCCAGGGAAACAGCGTGCCGGTCGGTGACTCTAGCTAATTAATAAATGGCTGAAAACTTTCTGCACAGCAGAACTGATTGGACACATAGATTCCCCCTATGCCCAAATGGAAGTAGACTGGCTGAAGAGGGTTCTTCGAGTGATGTAGCAGCATGCAGATGTAAGGAAGTTGGAACCCTTTCAGACGACGATATTTGGTGAATCTCTTCCTTGATATGAAGCAGGCGGAATGGTCATCTTCACCAATACATTCTGTTCCTGGGGCGTGCACATTAGTTCGCTGACAGGACCTTCAAAGTAGTTCCTGCTGATTATGTGTAACTGTAAAGTGTGTATGCTTATCATGAAAACGTGTTCTACTCATGTGTTATGCTGTGTCTGTTTAGCTTCTTTACTAATGAAGAATAGACACGTAGTTTTAGTTCTTAGTATGGTAGCGTCGTGGCAGAGATGAGGTCAGCTTCTATGGGCGAAGGGAGGAAGGTACACACGGGTCATGGACAGGACTCAGACTAATCTCTCAAGCATCCTCGCTTACTTCTCGCCTTGGTTTCTTGGCAGATTGCTTAAGGGGTGGGCGAACTTTTGCTGATCAGCTGCTTCTTTCCCCGATGCGTGGCCTAGGGTTCATGAAGTGAAGTCACCGCTCTACCACTACCCTCGCCTTGCCACGAGATGTTGACAGATCGTTCCTCTTCAGTGTAGATCACCTTCGTCAGTTCCGTGCGCTCGGCGAAAGGATTGACCTCTGCCACGGCCTCGTTCGCTGGGATCCCGGGTCGGTTGATGTCGGTTTCCGCAACACACCCCATAGACGGTCCTTGACTTGGTTTTCTTGACGGCTGATCCTCCCATTATCTACAGAGTTCCTCAACATCGATCATGTGCTTGAGAACGGCAGCCAGACCATGTACACAAGGGCCAGCAATTTACTAAAGTACTTTTTAAATGTTCCAAGGCAACACGCAACGATCTACTTGAACCTCAAACACTCCAAGTAAAGGACAGAGGAGAAAATACCAAACTACATCTACAAGTACTCGATGCATTAAGAACATCGCCGTTGCATGGTGATGATACAGGGGACACGAGGCAGCACGGTCGACGGTCTTACTGCTCATACGTTCGCCTTCCCTATGGATCCGATATGCTTTCGTGTAGCACGCCCCAAACACTAATAAGAGAAGCAACATGGCTAAGATGGTGATATGTACAGGATAAATAAAGTTTATATGTAAATCTGACATCAACTACACATCCGCGTCCTAAACCCTGCTAACGTGGATCGTGACGTTGATTGTCGGCAAGGTCAGGAGCAACGGCCTAACCGCTATAAGGTCTGTAACGGCGTCTGTGACGAAGGATTTGATTGCAAGAATCTTTAATGACAGGGAACATAACCCATAATGATGAGGTAGTATAAAGTAATGTCTATGGAGCTAGATAGATCATGCTAGTTGCACACTCCTTTTAGTGGGTCGTGTGGCATGATAGGTTTAGTACTGGTCCTCCAATTCATGCCTGGAGTGATCTAGACTTCGAGTCTGGTCAGGGAGGGTTGTTATATATCTATATTGCATTATTTCATCTTTCATATATATATTATATATATATATATATATATATATATATACACACATATATATATATATATATATATATATATATATATATATATATATATATGATATATAGGATATATATTATTATATATTCGATTATGGGAAGTGTGCATCAATAGTTGCGCACCTTTACTGGTCATGTAGGGATTGTTTGGGGACCTCCAATTATACTTATTGAGACCTATATATTTATATCGGTGCGGCATTGCATTTTTCATCTTTCATTGACTATATATTATATA
>NC_051421.1:690867-695867 GCF_015228065.2 Penaeus monodon | reverse complement strand
TTGTAGGCGTTCTTGTCTTGCCCTCAGTTCGGCTGGCAGGCTGTTGCTACTCGTTCTCGCAGAGAACTCGAGCGCCAGTCTATTGGCCTCTGACTGGGGGTCGTGGTGCGTGCATCTCGGGGCTGAGCGGCTGGTGGCTCGCTTGACCCGTTGCCATAGCTCTGAGAGAGTGGTATGGTGATCGAAGGACTCACACCATTCCAGCCACTTTTCCTGCCTCACTCTGCTGGCAGTTTCCTTGGCATCCCTGACAGCCTCCCTTAGGAGGGCTAGGTTGTCGGGGGTTCTTTGCCTTCGGAAATGTTTTTGGCACATATTTATCCTGTGGTTGACCTCCCTGATCTCGTCATTGAAGTACCAGGCGTCTTTGTGACTCCTAGACCCAGGCCGAGTTTTGGGTATGGTCAGTGAGGCTGCCTCATCAATGGCATTTACAAGTCTGGTTTGTAGCACTTCCACATTTTCGCTTTGTGTGGGTTCATTGCTTCTCAGACAACGGGCCAAGGCGTTCTGGAACGCCTGCCAGTTGGCCTTGTCTGTTTTCCATCTTGGATTCGGTCGTGGTATTTCGGCTGGGCCACTATCCATGAGGGTAGTTATAGTGCCATAATGGTCACTAGTGACGGTCTCATCGACACGCCAGCCAATCCTCTCCACCAGAGTCGCAGTGGCCAGGGTGAGGTCTAGGACCCCTCCTCTGACATGCGTTGGCTCCTGGCTGTTGAGGAGAGCGATCTCGGGGAATGTCTCAAGCACATTGGCTATGTGATAGCTAGACGCATCCGGTGCCCTGCAGGGAGCCAGGATGGGGTGGTGTGCATTGAAGTCTCCCCCTATGATCACTCGGTCGTGTGCTGCAGAAGCACATACCTGGCTGATGTCTAAGCTACTACAGTGTGGCCCGGGCTGTAACATTGTCCCATTTCGGGCCCCCCCGGGCCCAGTTGAATCTCGAGGGCAAGAGATTCAACATCTCCACAGTGAGTGCATCGGCATTGCGGAGCAAGGAATTGTTCCCTTGCCCAGGTCCAGGCCTCTTTTGCCATGGGAACGTGGCACGCGTAGAGTGATACCCGGAGAGCGAACGCTTGGGCTGAATGTCTCTGGAGCATGACGATGTAATGCTCCTTGATCGCATATTGCGTGGGGATGGACCCCTTGAGGAAAAGCCACAGATTTTTCCACTGCGAATACTTAGTTTGGGGTGCCATGATGTTACAAATTGTAGTTACATCAGAACATGTAAATTTTCGAATTGACAGCGGAGTCTGAAAACTCCTTTGTGAGATCCTCATGCTTGAGGGTCTCCTTCGGTGCGGCTACCCCTGGCTCCCCGGGGGGGTGAGACCCTTTGGGTAGCTCTGACTTGATTTTTTGGCTTTTTCTCTGGCCAGGCTGTTTCTGTGCTTTGGCTGGCCTTGCCGGGGCAGGCTCTGCTTCTTTGATTCGGTTTGTGGCACAAAATCACCGGCTAGGCTCTCCCTTGAGGGATAGCCTGGCTAGGCTCTGCCGTGAGGGCATAGCCTGGCCAGGCTTGCCTGGGGGCATAGCCGGGTTGAAGGGGGGAGGGAGTCTCGCCCGGGGGGTGGGGGGAGGTTTGGGGCTGTTTTGGGCCCCTTCCCTTCTTCTTCCTTTATGCTTGCGACGTCTGTTTAAGTGTCATGGCATGTCGACTCCTTATCCCCCTCTCCTTGGTCCGGGACAAGGATACTGCCACTGCTTGACTACAGCAGAGCCCAGGATCGACATGTCCCCCTCGTCAAAGAACATTCTTCGGGGTCTGGGGAGGCCCATGTGGTGCTGTTGGAACCTTTTTCCTGGGGTTCCTCTGCCTCTTTTATTTGGGGGGGAACTCCGTTTGTGGGAGATCTCCGTTCGGCTGGGGGCAGTTTCCCTTCCTTTTTCTGTTTTGTCCCCCATCTTGGCAGCGGATGACAGTGTCAACTGTGCTCGGGGTTTTCTTTTGCCCCCGAGGCACGTAAGTTCAGGGGGGGTACGTGGTCTGGGCCTTGCACGGGTCCAACAATATCGTCTGTCTGGGGGGGATTTTTGTTTTTTTTTTTCCATTCTTGGCAGTGTTCCCCCACTCACCCCCCCCCCCACGGATCCAACAAGGGGAAACTGAGTGTTAGAACCCAAAGTCTAAAAGCAAAAGGGGTATGATGGATATACGCACCAAATTTGCCGTTTGCACTGGTATGCACGGACGGTGTGGGGGACCAACGGGAGCATGACTGCTTGACCTACCTCCCAGGGGGACCAGCCCATTGACCTGACCGGGCCGGGTCAGGCCCCCTGCTTGCCAGAAAAGAGGACCAAAGAGGCTGTTGCTAGCCGCAGGGGGTCTCGGGACGGATCGCTCAAACCCCCAGGACTCCGTCTCCCAGTCACAAGGTGCCCCGCACGGCAAAAAACGTGGGGAGGTTCAAAATCTGGGAGTATCCCCGAGGGGATGTCCCCTTTCCCCCTACGGCATCTTGAGGGAACCTTCTGCTCCTCCCCCCAGGAGGGAAGGGAGATCTTTTTCTTTTTTCCCGGGAGTTTTTCCCCTTTCCCAACCTCAGAAGGCCTGTCCCTTTTTCAAATGAAACCCCCTTTTCTTGAAACGCCCCCCGTTGTTTCACCCCAGTGAGAAAAAGGGGGGTTTTTTGCACCTGTTCCTGTCAGTTCCCTTTACCCCCTGAAAAAGCGGCCACAGACGTTTTTTCACAGTGAGGGAGAGAAATTCATTTTCCAGGAGGTTCCTATGGCAGGACGGTTTTAAGGTAATCCCTCTCTCTCTGAAAAATCAAAAATGTTTCACCTAGGAGAGAAGAGGGGGCCTTACCTTTCCAGTAAGCTCCTTTATCCCTCGAAACAGCCAACCACAGATTTTTTCATCACATGGGGGGAGAAACAACTTTTTTTTCCCGGGATTCTTATGGCAGGGTGGGTTTAAGGAAACCCTTCTCTCTGAACACCCAGAGTTTCACCTCAGTGAGAGAAAAAGGGGGGCCTGTACCTGTTCCAGTAAGTTCCTTCATCCCTCTGAAGTAGCCAACCCCAGACTATTTTTCACGTGAGGGAGAGAGACTAAATTTTTTCCAGGTACTTTCCCATCCAGGACGGGAACTTAAAGTTCTTCTAGCACGCTATTAACAGAACCCGCGAAGGGCCCGACAAGGGGGCCTCTGCCCATCGCCCTATTCGAAAAAAAAAAGTGGCTCTCAGATGGTCTGCCAGCCCGTCCCTAGAAAGAATGGAACTCTTGCACACCGTAAGGGGGCTTCTAAGGCCCCCCCGACACACCCCCCCCCTGCGGGAGGTAAAAGGGCTCCCCGTCCGAGCACGCGCCCCCAAGATGGGGGCTAGTTTACCAAAGGTTGCACAGAGTTACCTAACCGAAAAATTTGTAAGGAAAGAGAGGCTAGGAGGGGACGAAGCTACAGCAAGCACTAGCTCGTGGCATAAACAATGGGGGGGGGGTCATCGTCCGGTAACGCGGAAAAGCCGAGCCGAAATTGCTGGGGCCCGGGGGCGGGGACATCCTTTAATACTCCCAGCAAAAACCACCGACCGAGAGATCATGGTGACTCTCTTGGGGTTGCCGCTCCACCCCTGCGCCCCCTCCGCCACCCCTTTCTGGAACCGATCCTCCCCTTTTCTCAATGTCCAAGTAAGGACCAATTCACCACAGGAGAGAGGGGAGGAGAGGTCCTTCTTCATCAGCTGCTCGATGTCCACTGAGCATATATAGGCCTATATATATATATATATATATATATATATATATATATATATATATATATATATATATATATATGTCACAACCGCGAAATTACAAAGGACCTACGCCGATGTTTACCTCACTCTGTGAGGCAGGCTTAGGTCCGATTGGCTCGTACGCCTCGTGGGGAACGAGGGTATCGGTCCTTTACATCAGCGCGGCAATTAAAAGGAGCACCAGCCAAAAATTATGCATATAGCATCCGGGCTAGTACAGTGGTAACGTGTCGGCCTCTCATCCGAGGAGTCGGTGGTTCGCGCCCCACCCAGGCGCGAGAAGTTGTCGCCTGGAGGTTACTGCTGTGGCTGGGCACCAAGGCGGGTAAGGACTATGTTCAGCCGAGTCAGCACCAGCAGACACACGTGAGCGAGTCGGCATCAGTCGACACAAGCCGGGCTCCCCTCATGGTATAGCCCGGGCGAGGATAAGCTTCGCATATCGGACTTACCCTTAAAATTATGCAGTTATCCTGTGACTTTGATTTGTGTACTCCCTTCTGCCATGCGACCTCGCCTCTCTCTCTCTCTCTCTCACGCTTCTGTTTGTACATATTTTGTTATGTGTATGTATTGTAGTGTAGTGACCGTTCTGATTCCTTCGTCTTTTTTATAAGTTGAACCCTGACAATATATATATATATATATATATATATATATATATATATATATATATTTGCACATACATACGCACACATATGTACATGTGCATGTGTAAGTGTACACACACACACACGTATGTGTGTGTGTGTGTATATATAATATATATATATACATATATATATATATATATATATATATATATATATATATATGTATATATGAAAGATGGAAAAATGCAATGCCGCACTGATATAAATATATAGGTCTCAATAAGTATAAATTGGAGGTCCAATACTAAACCAACAGTACCACATGACCCACTAAAAGAGTGCGCAACTAGTATGATGACACACTTCCTGTCATCATCATATATATATATATATATATATATATATATATATATATATATATATATATATATATATATATATATATATATATATATGAAAGATGAAATAATACAATATAGATATATAACAACCCTCCCTGACCAGACTCGAAGTCTAGATCACTCCAGGTATGAATTGGAGGACCAGTACTAAACCTTTCATGCCACACGACCCACTAAAAGGAGTGTGCAACTAGCATGATCTATCTAGCTCCATAGACATTACTTTATACTACCTCATCATTAT
>NC_051421.1:683367-685867 GCF_015228065.2 Penaeus monodon | reverse complement strand
AGATATTCAGCATAATATTCGTTATATGAAGGAAACTTGATTTTCATCAAAGAGGTAATCGGGTAGTCTTTTATCCATTCAATATAAAAGAAAATGGGGGGTATAACCTAAGGAAGAATGGAATGTCCTATTAATACAAGACTGGATTGCCAATAGTGATCATCCCATATGTCCGATGTTGCATCAAGAAAGCGATCTCCATTAATGAGAGGATGGGGAGTGAGCCGTTCTGTTAATACATTACCTTTGTGGGCGGTAAGGGAGAATGTTAAACACGAGTTAACATTCATGATATTCCCACACTAACTTATCCATGGACCTGTTATGAAATTCAGTCCCATATCAGTAGAACAATACATGGGGGCTGAATATCTATACAGAAGCGTGGAAAGCATGTGCAACACACATTTGCTGATTTGTTGGGCCCACGGGGACTAGTTTACAAAAACAGTGGAAGTATCAATGAAGACTAAAATATAAACGATGTCCATGCGTAGAAGTAGAAAACCTGACAAAGGGTCGCGAAGAGACTCTGGAAAGGACAGTCTGGAAATGTCATATTCCAATTGCAGGGCTGGGTCATGGTAGTTCCTTTGTAAATAGGGGCATTGCTTACAAGGACTGAGAATGCTCGCAACTTTGCTAATGGAGGTGTGGGAAAAAGAAGCGCTGCTGGGTTAAGTGGAATTGCTTATACCGACCACAGTGTGCAGCTTCTTGCGTTCATGGAAAAGAGGAAGGATTCGACATCAAGAGATTCAGGTGAATAACTACAAGTACGAGTTATGCCTTGAGCTTTCTTGTCCTATATCGAGAATTGAGCAAAGTAGAAACCGTTAGCATCGAGGTACAATTGACTACTCGTAACATGTCTGCTAGGGGGAGGTCTTCATTCCTTTCTAAGGCTGACTTAAGGGATGTACAGATTATCAATTACGTTGCGCTAGCCGGGATCTCGTCCTCCGTGGGGGGGTCCATGGGAAGTACATAGATGAAGCACCAAGACGGGGAGGTAACAGAATGAATGGGGTCGGAATCCGGCGTGACAGTAACATGTGCAGGACGGTTCGTCGTCCGAAGACCTCAACGATAGGCGCGGCAAGTATTTACAAAGATCGGTGCAATGTCAGAGAATTTCACCTGCACGAGGGGAGAGGGAGAGGGGAGGCGGTGATAGCGCGTCCCGGCAACGACATTTTGCTCCGGGTAAATAAACAATGGTGGACGTCCAAACTCTGCTAGACTTCATTGCGCGGGAGGCGTCGTCCTGTAAAAACCTTGAAAAGGCCTAAAATGATTCAATTCCTTCTGGTTCTTAGGTGGTAAAGTCGGCAATGCTTTAACTTTTGAGTCATAGGTTGCAAGACCTTTAGATGCAAGGTATGGCCAAAGAAATCTAACTTCTAAGATTGAAGAAAACTGACACTGCTAGGTTGAATAGATTAATCCTGAGTTGATAAGCCTATGAAAAACCTGACACAATTATCTCCTGTTCAGGAGGAGGGTGAGCAAATTAAAAATATCATCTAAATACACGCGGACCCGATCGTTAATAATCTGATCGTACAATTGAACAGTAATCTGCTAAATGTAAGAGGGGAATTGCAAAGGACAAAAGGGCATAATAAAATTCAGTGTCCCATATGAGCGAGAAAGCCGTATGGGCACGCTATCAGGAGCCATAGGGATTGCAGGAAGCCTTAGCACGGTCACTAGTGAAAAAAAATCTTATTATTGATCCAATGTCTTGCAAACAACAATCTAAGATTAGGAATGGAAGGGTTCTGGCACTGTTAATTTATTCGAGGGTAATGGAGTGTTGAAGACAAACGGGCCTGGTTGGAAGTACGCTTGGGAATTCTTTTAAACAAGTTATTTAAAAATATCATATCCTTCATGAACAATCTAAATTTTGCTTCAGAATATGGATCAGAGCTCGCTCATCAGGGGAAGATGATGTTGCAGTGGCAGAAAAAAACGGGGAGGGAGCAGGTTAAATCAAAATTTGCAGATAGGCAAGTCTGTGAATTTATGGGATACTACAGCGATAATAGCCAAGGGGCCGGGGTCAGATTAAATTACGCACCTGAACATCTATTATCAGTAATATATACAAGAAAGTATGTTGCAAAACCTTTTACTCGTTATGTTATTCAGGGCGATGACCCGTTCTTACAGGAAAGTTAGGTGTGGCTGATCAAGTGTCAGTTAAGGTCGCTAATTTCCTGATTGGCTGCTGCGAATCGTCGAAATCAGAGGTCCGCCCTCGATGAGGCTTTGTAGGGTGATTTTCCTATGATGGGGAAAGACCAGAGTCTCCAGAAAGGTCAAAGTCGCGGGTAACTGCCTGGGACGCGTCTTGTCCGACTCATGGGTGATATACGAAACTCGGGGGGGGGGGGCAGTTAAGAAGGTCAATCTGGCGCATGTTAACCTTGTATATTTTCTCAGGTCAGACGTTTGCGTGGTCAAACTCTAATTATAATACTTTCCATATTTG